>NC_049169.1:170338290-170465790 GCF_009769625.2 Cygnus olor | reverse complement strand
TTTTTTTAAGTTTTAAATAGTAAAAAGAAAGGGAGAAGGCTTGTGCAATAGGGAGTGTGATTAGAAAGAACTTAACTCCGAATAAAAATATGTGACTGTTGGTTCAATTTACTACTCATATACTTTTGGCATGTAATTGAAAAAGAAAAGAAAATGGAGGGTGTTCAGAAAGAGAAGCAAATGAAATATTTTAAAGATAGCTATAGCAGGAATCAAAATAAAAAGACTAAAATATTTCTTTTTTCTGTCTAAACAGAAATCCTAGAGGAACATTCAAAGACAACAGAATTCTGTACATTACCTATTTCTTTTTCTCTAAACAACCTTTACAGGATACTATCAGAAGAAAAAAAAAATGGTTAGACTGCAGTTTACAGATGCAGGATGGATGTTCTGATTTTCTTACCTGGATTTGTTCAGAAAGGAGGATACTTGGTTCTATGAAAGATATTATGTGAAATCTAGATATAATAATGTAATGATTTAAAAATATAAACCAATTATTTAGGTAATCTAGATATCTCTTTTCTGATCTCTCTGCCCTTTCCCTCTGCCCATTTCTACCAACGCAACAAAAGAAGGAAAGAGAGAAGAAAGGCATTGACCGTTGCTTCATGGTGAAGTACAGTTTTAGTGCAGAAATGTAGTTCTTATGTTTGAAGTATATCAAATAGTCCCCCAAATTACACAGTTAAAAACAACATTTTATCACTGTTTGAGATCTTGAGTATGGACTACATTTTTTTTAGCATGTTTAAGTAAATCTGTTTCTTAGTATATGAGTTAATTTGAAAATTGTTAAAAAAAAAAAAATGATGCAACTTTATCCAAGTTAGTTGTCCATTATTTCAATAATAAAATAGCTCTTCAGAACTGCTGCTTGACAAAACCTCACAGAAAGTTTCTACTTGACATGTATAGCTTGGCATATTATTGAATACTCATTTTAGTATTTTTATTATTTTTTTCCTGATTTTACATGTAAATGCAAATTTAACTTCAGGGACTTGAAGGACTGGCTAACTTTTTGCAAAGCGGCATTTAATTTCATTTCATTTCATTTCTGGATACAAGAACAGTACTGAACGGTATTACAAGAACTAGTAAAATTAGGCCTAATTTTATTTACTTTAAAACTCTTACTATTCACACTACTTCACACTTCCTCAGATACTTTCTGTGATCCTACGTTTTTTCCTTGCATATAACAGAAGTCTACTTAGTACTTCCTTTACTGTCGTTGAAGCATAGGAGCAAATGTTATATAACCCACAATTTTATTTCCCCTTGATGCTCATTGTAGAGGACCTGGAAGGCTAGAACCTTTATCCTGTTGACTTCAAAGGTTCCAGAATTTCAATTTCTTCCCTCTTTTGCATACATAGTTGAAAAAGAGAAAGCTCTGCTTTAGTAAGCAGTTCAAAGACAGATGATTAGGTTTTATAGAAAAACAAAACCAGGAGCGTAGTTCAAGTTTTCTCTGATAAAAGCATCAAGGTTGGCAGAGCAGCACAGAATAAGCACATAGTTATCAGTCTTATCATCAGTTTATTATTCTCAGTTGTTACCTGATGCATATTATTAATGAAAAAAAAAAAAAAAAAAAAAGAAAAAAAACGACAAAAAAAGAATGAAAACGTAGTGTGAAGCTATAACCCTTTAGCATTTGGTACAACAGTTCACCTGACTGATTTCTTGGTTTGTTACTGTAGGTAATGCAATGGAAAACATAAATGTTTTCTTATGAGTTTGCTGGCAGTGGATTTTCATACTGTTGTGCTTAGAAGTATATACTCTCTATCTGGGGCAATCAGAAATATGCATTTCTACCTCTGTTAGCCATTTTGATTAGGTTTCTTCTATTGTTTTAGCTCTGTTGATACTATAGAGTAACATTCAAGAATCGATAAAGATTCCTCATCTTCTCTCCATTTTTGACTGCAGGTACAATTGTGAGATCTTTGGCATACTGAGGATTTTGTAAACTTGAAAAAATACGTTCAGACTTTTCAAGCACTGTTATTATCAGTGATGCAGATGCTACTAATTTCCAGATAAAAAATGTCATTTAAAGTCATTAAACTTTTATTGAAATGTTTTAATATTTTAAAATGTTATTTCATTAATAATACCTTCACTACGTCTAAAACGATCTCAGATTACTCTTCCTTTTCTTTTGTTTATTTACAACTGAATCTTACAAGTTCATTTGGCATATTTATGCATAAAAAAAAATCTCATGAAATGTTCTAATAATTAATAAAAATATTATTTAAATTGTACCTTTCATATAATCTGATAAAACCAAAGGTATTTCTTAATGATGTTTACATATGGCAATTTTTATCTCTAGCTTTTGGTATTTACAGAATCAGTTTTCTACATCTATCCAATTTAGAGATGCTTTGTAGTAGGCTAGAAATCCTGTGCAGTTATCACTAGTGCTGTTTCATGTGATCTATTTAATGTTAGAATATAGAATATAGAATAGTTCAGTTGGAAGAGACCTTCAAAAATAAAGTCCAGCTGCCCTGCTACTTCAGGGCTAACCAAAAATTAAAGCATACTAATGAAGACATTGTCCAAATGTCTCTTGAACACTGACAGGAATGGGGCATCAACCACATCTCTAGGAAGCCTCTTCCAGTGTTTGATCACCCTCACAGTAAAGAAATTTTTCCTAATATCCTGTCCAAGCCTCCACTGGTGCTGTTTTGTGCCATTCTCATTTGTCCTATCATTGGTTGCCAGGTAAAATAGATTGACACCATTTCTCCTCCTCAGGAAGTTGCAGAGAGCAACAAGAGAAAATAAGCCTTGTAGCCTCCTTTTCTCTAACCTAGACAAATCAAGTATCCTCAGCTTCTCCTCATAGGACATGCCTTCCTGCCCTTTTACCACCTTTGTTGCCCTCTTCTGGTTGCATCTTTATATCTTTTTTATTTTGTGGAGCCCAGAACTGCAAACAATATTCAAGGTGAGGCTGCAATATCACTAGTTATAGTGCGATTTTCACCTCTTTTGACCAGTTGGTTATGCTGTGTTTAATGCAGTTTGCTCTCTCAGCTGTCAGATAAAAGGACTGGTTGAGTCTAAAGACAAAGGAGACTGCTTCAGCAATGAGAAGTCTGCATTCCTTTAACACTTAACAGATACTGCCAAGTCTAGTCTTCATCAAGAAATTGGAGAAAATCGGTAGCTCCCCAAAGTATAAATATGTGTATTTATATGTATATGCATGCATGTCACAGTCGTAAATATGTTTTTGCTTTCAGACTAAAACCAATATAACATAAGTAAAATAAATTCAACAGTAAAAGGAGCAAGGAATAGAAAAGTGAATATTGAAAATATAATGATAATAAACTAAGCCCAAATGTGTGTTCATGTCTGTATGATCTTTGTCACTCTTTTAGCATAGTCAAGTTCTGTACATAGAGAGTGAGAATGATATAATACAAATTTCTTTTGATAGTCAGTTTTGGCTCTCTCATTTTTCTGTTCTATATTCATTGTATATACAAAGACGGGAAAGCTCAGAGCTTAGAAAAGACCTTTGATGTCCAGCAAAAGTATCTGATTTTCCCGTATTAAATTTTCTCAACAGGTTGCTATGTTCTCCGTGTTCAGCAGCAGCCAGCTCTTCACTTGCAATAAATAGCATATAAGCTCTACGAAGGATCCAATATCTGTAGGATCCTAACACAGTCCTTAAAGTAAGGAAGCTCTCTCATTAGACACCTTATCTGTTCTCTGGCAGAGGTCATTAACATCTTTAGCTTATTCATGGAGAATTGTGAAAATTCTCAGCCTGGCCACAGTTGGCCTCATTCTTCTGCGGGTTTGTAGTAGGAATTAATATAGCTCTATTGCTGAATTATACCAAAATGCACAGAAATATCACTTTTTTTTTTTTTTTTTAATGCTTTATTTACTCATTTCTTTTTGCTTGCTAATAATTTTTGCCTAAGATATCTTTCACCTTTCTTCTAACCCACTTCCACTTTAGCTTGTTAAAATTATTTTTCACTTTTTTTTTTAATTATTATTATTATTTTTTTTTCCCAAGATATGGTTCTTCATGGAGGTTAAAACGTCTCATGGAAAATACTAGTTATGATAAAACTTCCTAGGCATTATTAATTATAGAAGGACTCCAAAGGATAGCCAATGGTTTAGTGGTTCGGTTAATCATTTCAAGAATGTCCAGACTAAATTATTTAAAACAAGAACTGAGTTTAGCCTTTCCTAAAGCCAAGCAAGTATCGTACATGCCTCAACGTCTTTGAAGGGATTGCTTACTTTTTATAAATTTCACTTTTGTAATTGTGGAAAATAAAAATAAATTTCAACCTATTGACATTGTATATGAAACAGAATTCTTGTTTACTAGAGGCTGTTTTAATATTTCTGATAAAAATTCATCATTTAGTTCCCACAGCCCCAACCTGTGGTGATCTCCTGAGTTCTGACAGTTCAAAAGCTTCCCTGTTCATCTTTACCCATAACAGTTCAAATACTATTGTTCTGGGTTTGAAGCCCAGTGTATTCCATAGTTCTTTTGTGATGTAAGTATTCACAAAGTCTCCTTTTCTTTGAATCCAGATAAAATGTGATGTTCACAACATTCTCACAGTACAATGGAAAAACAGGAATAAA
Source organism: Cygnus olor (assembly GCF_009769625.2). NCBI lineage: Eukaryota > Metazoa > Chordata > Aves > Anseriformes > Anatidae > Cygnus > Cygnus olor. The sequence goes on along the minus strand of NC_049169.1, from coordinate 170,461,131 downwards.
AGAGTACTTGACATAAACACATGAAATATCAAATTCTGTCTAAACATAACTAAAGCATAAATTCTATGGTTCAGTTGAAAGTTATATTTCATCCTCCGTTTCATCAAATGAAGAAAAATATAAACAACTCTCTTGAGTATGATACTGTTTTTCTCTTCACTTTTCTTCCACATACACATTGTAGAAGAAATACTTGTAATGTCATACAATCTCTTTCTGATATGAAATAGTTCCATAATGATGTCACAAAATTGTTTTCATCAAATTTAGACATGTCAGAAGCTTCTTGCTTAATATTTTCAGGAAAACATAACATTAAAGTAGGTTTAATAAAACAAGTTTATTCAAATATAAAATTCAGTGATGGTATAATTAACTGATTAATATAGACATTTTCAGATTTTTCTACTGAACCTCATTATCACAGAATTGTGCACTCTGAAAAGAATAATGAGATTGTACTAGTAATATTCTTTTGAAATATTGTGGCCTGCTTTTCCTTATTTTACAGGTTGGCATTGCAAGAGGCAAACAGTTATCAAACAGTTTATCTCTGGTCATTTAGGAAATCTGTTGCAGTGACAGACCCATAGATTACAGGTCTTCTACATTAAAAGTACGGACTTCTTGAATATGTTTCTTTCTTTCTTCTTTTCTTCTCCTTCTTTCTCCTTCTCCTTCTCCTCCTCCTCCTCCTTCTCCTTCTCCTTCTCCTCCTCCTTCTCCTCTTCTTCTTCTTTTTTTTTTTTTTCTTTTTTTTTTTCTTCCTCCTACATAGTGTTTGCTGAAATACAAATCAGTAAAACTGGTCAGAACTATAAATCCATATATTAATATGATTAAATGTAATATCAACATCATTCTATGGACTTCAAAGACAGGTATGAAGGCAATAATGTATTCTGAAGAAGTTTACACAAATGGAGCAAGTAGGGGAGAAAGAGGTTTCATTTCCTTTGCCCAAACATGCTACCATTTGGAATGGCCAACAGTATCCCCATTATTTGTAGCTGCTTCTCAACAAGTCTCCCATGGATTATGTATCATATCTGCCAACTTCTTACACCTTGGGTATCTGAGAAGATCTCAGATGACACTTCAAGCTTCTATTTAGGCTACTGGCTTGAGTTCTGTGTATTTATTTATTTCTCAGCAAGGTTAACATATGAATAAAAAGCTTTAAAGATACTTCTTTAGTACCACAGGCAGCTAGACCATGTAAAACTTTCATCTACCCTTCATCAGTGCAATTTAATTCTGAAAATATAACTATGACATAAGTTTGCAATAAATAGAGGAGGGTTATTACATATCTTGATTATTTATTTTTTTCAGTTACATTTAATTCTAATAGTAATTATGTAATCTTACAGTCACAGTAACATGCACTTCAAAACTACCTTTGATTTCTACACATAAATTTATAAAGTTGGTATCTTAAACTAAAGTTATTAGCTAGCATTTGAAAGTAATGTAAACAGGCATAATTTCATATTCAAATAATAGTATCAATTGCCATTGCTTCTGAGCATTCAGGAAAGTTTGAATTCTTAAAAAGAGTTCCAAATGCCAGAAGGAAAATGTGACTTTCACACAGTTCAGTGCTTAAACATATTCACAAAGTGTCATTTGTAATGCCCTACAGCTGCCTGACTGCCAGGCATGTCTGGCAGATTCTCACAAGTCTTCTTCTGCCAACTCATTTTGGAGATTTGGATACCCTAGAACACCTTGGTGGACCAAAGATGGCTATTTGTAGGCCTTTAGACTATCCTTACAATCAATCAACGTAGATACAAACTCCTCCAGGCATATTTATCTGAATAGTCTGAGACACGAATCTTAAGCTGAAATTAAATGAACTTGGAGGTAATTTTCTCAGACTTACTTAGCTAGATCTTGTTAGAAACACACAGTCACAGTTTGATGCAGTTAGACACACACAAGTTTTTATTGCTATTTCAAATACTCTAGGATATCACAGAACCATAAAATAAGAGAGTGGTTTGCGTTTGAAGGGACCTTAAAGAGCACCTTGTTCCAAACCCCTATCATGGGCATGGACACCAAGACTTTCAGATGTGGCTTACAAATATATCTTGGAATCTATGGAAGACCTGTGTTCTTGAGTATCAACTCTAATACAGACAGGATACCCACCTACATTTTTATTTGCACTACAAGTGGACAGCTGAATCAAGACCTTAACTTTTAGAAACTGTGGCTAGAACAGAAAAATTCCACCACTGTTCTGTTAGAAAAAGAAGGCTGAACTTAACTGGAATTATTATGTGAATTCTTTAAAAAGGATGGAACCTCCAGTTTATCAAAGAGCAACCTTTCATGCCAGTTTACAGAGTTTCAGGACAGTTAAATCTGCCTAACTCCAGCTATCCAGTGGTGAAATAAATATAGGTGGGTATAACTTCTGATGCAACATGGTACTCAGCCTATTATATGAATTACATTCTAAAAATATCTGAAAATTCTGTCTTATGGATGTATGCAGAGTTTTTTTTAATTATTATTATTATTTTTATTTTTAATGTTCTAATATGTCTATGCTTGATTGATGTGACTGTGGGTCTTCTACAGTGGAGCTGTTTCATAGCATGGAGCATATGTAAATTCTGCATTGTTCTACGTATACATGTGTGTGTACCTACACCTTTTTTCATTCTGATAAGGAAAAAAAGTTCTGTTTATAAAAGTTCTGATTATAGCAGATAAAAAAAAATATTTTATTTGAAAATAAAGTATGAACTAATGCAAGACTTTCTGAGGAAAAATGCAAGTATTATTACAAAGAGAGAATGAGTCCATAAAAGGGATAATGCTGAAGTCCTTTGAAGATGTGTTTTTAATTGATGTATTTTCCTTAGACTGACGTATATAATTCTATATTAATGATTATGAATTTTAATTAATATGTTTGATGGCTGTATCACCTAAAATAATTTGACTCTGATGATTCAGGATGTGTTCCTGATACCAAGTACTGAAAAAAGCTTTTCAAGAAAACATTAAAATACCATACAAGATATTAAGATGTTCTCTCTCACTAATGGTTTCCTTATACAAAAACATACCTGGGATAAAATCCAAATTTTTTTTCACTTTTTTTTTTTTATATTTTGCTCGTTCACCCGTTAGTTTTATTATGATTATTATTTTCTATGCCTGCAAAGAATTTATGTGGGACTCTATAGTGTGTGCTTATTTGTGAGAGAAAGCTAGAGGAAAGGAATATATAAAACCTCTAACCAATTCACTTTTGTGAAAAGTGGCAAAATAATGCATTCTCTGGCAGCAAAGCTAACTGTTGGGTAAAACACCTTGGTACTCACCAGAGATGTATAAATCTTTTGAAATTCTCTCAGTAACCATTTCTTGTTTTTTAGCTCTTTAGTATATTAAAATCATATATAATAAAGTACAGAACTAGTCTTCTTACATGGTATTGATTATGTCTATAAAGACCCTTATGAGAGTCTGACAAAGTACTTTCAGCAGCCCTATTAACTATAATATCTAATATAATACAGTTGGCTTTAAGTATTAGTCATATGTACACAATAATGGGCTTAGTGTTTCTAATTCCTTAAAAAAAAAAAAAAAAAAAAAAAAAAAAACTTTTTATTGGTTACTAAATGTAGAATCATGCAATTTATGTTGAACATCCAAGATATCCAGAAATTCTGTAAACTTAATTTTATCACAGTTGCCAATGTGTTGTCCTGGTTTACATAAGCTATAACAGAGTATTAGTCAAATAGCTCAGGTAGAAAACAGCTAAGACTGAGGATAAATTTCCACTTTACTACCAATAATAAGTTGAATATTTCATCAATATTTTCTTTGGATTAACTTATTTACAAATAGAAATAAAGTTGTTAAGGAGAAATGCAGGATGAATTAATAACCTTTGTTTATTTAGTAATTGTGGTGCAATGTGTGAAGTGAAATGGCTGGAGGGCTCTGGTTACATTATGTCAGAGATAAACTCAGTGCTGTTGAAAAAGTACTATCAGACAGTCATTTTCCACATGAGCTTGCAGTTTAACTTAAGAAAAGAGAAAACAATTTAAATGAGAAGAGGAAGGAAGACTAACACAATGTTAATAGGAAAGTATAGCCTATTTCAATTACAAGCTGCAAGCTTGAGATCTTACTTCTTGAAGATATATGTGAAATAGAGATATTAATAACAGAGGTATTAATAAGGCTGATAATCTTCATTTACTTTTCGAGTATCAGTGATTATTTTTCCTCCAGGCATCATGATCGAAGTGGGTCATCAGTATGTACCTGAAGAAAGATAGTTAATACAGCATTTTGCTTTGCTTCACGTTTTTGAAGGCATTTTGGCTAAGTTATTTAGTTTTGCTTGTATTGCTACATAAAAACAAAACAAACAAGCAAACAACAACAACAACAACAAAACAGGGATAAATTCTTGGACTTGAGGAGAAGAGGTATGGACAAACTTGTATCCACATTGTTTAGATGTAGGCTTTTCTACAGGAGATTTATATTGGCAGGAGAACATAACCAAATTTCAAAACCAAAATTTAGTACTAGATTCCTGGTCATTCAACCACTTTGTTTAACTAGATTACTCCACAGTCATCTTTTTGGTAGCAACACAGACCAAGTTAATAGTTTATTTTGCAATACTGACCAGAGTATAATATGTGCATATCCATATATGTGAAGGCATATAAGCATTGGAAGAAAATAGAAAACATATTCAAAAAATATCTTTATGATTAGCCAGGGCTTCCCATCTACATTAAAACACTTTTTTTTTTTTCTTTCTTTCTTTTTTTCTGGAATTCTTTGAGATCCGATTCAGCTTCTGAACATGTCTATATTTTATAAACTAGAATGGGTGATTTTTGTTATCTAAAATTTGATGAGATCAATTCAGGTCAACAAGGAGGTATGAATCAACAACTGCATACATTGCATCTATACAACTAGAATGAACCATGTCTTCATCTATATTTTCTTTTCAAAGAATTCCCTTAAGATCCATATTATAAGCTATTTCTCCCTGTTTTGTGAAAATTAACACTTTTCAACATTGATGAGAGTTGTCCTATGCCCTACATTGCAATAGTTTACATTGTCTTTTATTTAACTTACTGAAATTTAGCAGCTCAGAAGGTTTCTTCCTTTGGAAAGCATAGCACATGCCTACAGTTTTCTATAAATGTTAGGTAGTAATAACGGTATAGCTCTATATTTTTATTAGGGTTATATTTATCAAGGGTGAAACATTCCCTGTTCTTTAGTGAAGCTTGAATAATAGGATTTTGTATAAAGCACAATAAGAACAAGATGAGAGTATACATAAATATAAGAGAGCTTATTAGCAGATACTTCAGATATTTTGAATGTTACCAAGAATAAGTCAAAACAGTAATACATTTATTTACATTGTCTAATACTATTGTGCGAGCAGGCTCAGGGTTCCTATGAAATGAGGTAGTTTATCTTTATTCTTAGTACAACACTAATGCTTCAGAAAGAACTGTTGTCCTTGGTTGTCCCTCCAGTCTTAAAGTTCATAGCTGTGAACGCAGATGAACAGACTGAGCGTATACAAGGGCAGAAAGACTTGTAACAAAAAGACAACATATAAAGAAATTGGTATCAGAAACATGACAGTCCTTGAGGACAGTAGAGAAATCATAACAGAAATAGTGTTGTACTTAACAGTATTTGTTTCCTGTGCCTTGGGCAGAATAATTTTGCTGTCGATGGGCTCAGTGAGAAAGACAATATGATCTTTTTGAGATTTTTCACTTGCATGTGAGAATTCTAGTTAACAGGAGTTTTTGTATCTAAATTATACAAATACAGTAAATATGTTACAGCACTAACTTCATTTGAAGTGGAGTCCAAATTAATAAGCTACCTTCTGCTTTCATGGCAGAGCATTTAAACTTTAACTATTCATTGCTCTCGTGTTATTAATTATGGTAGGTTTTTTGTTTGTTTAATGTTTTGGAGGCTGTCTACAATATAAACCTTTTTTACCAACTCAAAGTTCAGGCCTCAGTATCTTGTTTTCAGTAGAAGAAACTTATGAAATTGAATCAGGAGTTCCTGATGCAATCTTTGTTGTTTATAAAAGAGACATAATGTTCTTTATCCCCAATCACAAGATGACTCAAAGAACAAGCAACTTTACTTTTATTTTCTATACCTTTTATACCTTTTCTACTGGTCAACAGTTGGTTCCAAAAGAACACCCCCCTCTGGGTAGAAAGCTAGACTAGAATGGCAGAGTCAAGTGGCTGTTTGAAATGCCTTTTGAATGGAAACCTGTTATATCTATTGTATTTTGGTTCATTCTAGTACTCAGATTTAAGCCTTGTGGGACTGTGGGACAATCCAGCCCAAACAGTTTATGTGCATGATTCCCTTTATCATAGTCCTAATTACAGTCCTGTCTACCCTGAGATCAGTAACATTAGCTAATCAGTCGCCACATATTTTCAAGTATCTAAAGTTACCAGTCAAAGTTTGACCAGCCGTTTGTGGGATCTTCCCTATAAGGCATAAATATCACGTCTACATTACAGACAACATTTTAGGCAGTCTCAGGCTGGTCTATCAACAGAAAATTGTGAATACGTCTTACTTAGCTGCATACATTCTTCAAAGGTGTTGTGGTTTAACCTGGCCGGCAGCTCAGCACCACACAGCTGTTCACTCACCTCCCCTACCCAGTTGTTGTGGTTTAGCCCGGCTGGCAGCCAAACACCACACAGCCGTTCGCTCACCCTCCTCCCTCCCTCTCCAGGATGGGGGAGAGAAACGGGAAAGTGAAGTCTGTGAGTTGAGATAAAGACAGTTTATTAAGACAGGGAAAAGAATAACAATAATAATAATAATAATAATAATAGTATTAATAGTAATAATGTATACGAAATAAGTGATGCACAATGCAATTGCTCACCACCCGTTGACCGATGCCCAGCCTATCCCCGAGCAGCCGGCCCCCCCCTCCACCCCGGCTAGCCACCCCTATATATTGTTCAGCATGACATCAGATGGTATGGAATACCCCTTTGGCCAGTTTGGGTCAGCTGTCCTGGGTCTGTCCCCTCCCAGCTCCTGCTGCATCCCTAGCCTGCTCGCTGGCAGGGCAGAGTGAGAAGCTGAAAAGTCCTTGGCTTGGTGTAAGCACTGCTCTACAACAATTAAAACATCAGCATGTTATCAGCGCTCTTCTCATTCTAATCCAAAACATAGCACCCTGCCAGCTACTAGGAGGAAAATTAACTCTGTCCTAACTGAAACCAGGACACCAGTGGAAGAAATCCAGTATTTCTCCCTCCTATGCATTCATTCTAATTTGGGGATTTTCAGAATCCATGCTCATCAGTCTTATTGCTTTCTTATTCTTGGTGCTTTACTACAGTTGCTAGGAGTTGACTAGGAGTAAACTAGCGTTTTATTTCCTTGGTTAGAAATAAACATGAAATAGCTTTGTATTTCAAATACAAATACATTATTATTATTATTATTATTATTATTATTAAAAGAGTACGATAAGAATTTTATCTAGAAAGAAAAAAAAATACCACTTTTTCACAGAATCACAGAATCATCTAGGTTGGAAGAGACCTCCAAGATCATCTAGTCCAACCTCTGACCTACCATTAACAAGTCCTCCACTAAACCATATCACTAAGCTCTACATCTCACTAAGCTCTACATTTTTCAGGTATTGTCATCTCTGTAAAACATTATAACATAACAAAGTGTATAAAATCTCAGTAACCCTCAAACATGAAGACAGTTTAGGAATCAAACCTAGGAATTCAATTGATATTTTTACGATTTAAAGTCTGAGGAGTTTATTACATTGAAGACTTACACATGGAGTCCAGCTACTGTAAGATAAGCTTTCACATAAAGTCCAGTTGTCATTTAAAATGACATACACTTATAAATACCTGTTGTGGTTTAACTCAGCCGGCAATGCACAGCCATTCACTAACCCTCCCACCTGCCCCCCCAAGTCGGCTGGGGGAGAGAATCAGAAAAAAAAAAAAAAAAAAAAAAAAAAACAAACTTGTGGGTTGAGATGAAGACAGTTTAATAGGACAGAAAAGGAAGAGAAATAATAATAATAATAATAATAATAATAATAATAATAATAATAATAATAACTAATGTGTGCAAAACAAGTGATGCACAACACAATTGGTCACCACCCACTGATCAATGCCCATCCCCAAGCAGCAGTCGCCTCCACCCCAGCCAGCCACCCCATATTAATTGTTCCGCATGACACCATATGGTATGGAATATACCTTTGGCTAGTTTGGGTTAGCTGTCCTGGTTCTGTCCCCTCCCAGCTCCTTGTGCACCCCCAGCCTGCTCACTGGCAAGGTGGTGTGAGAAGCTGAAAAGTCCTTGGCTTAGTGTAAGCACTGCTCTGCAACAATAAATAAAAAAAAAAAAACAGCACATTATCAACATTATTCTCATCTTAAATCCAGAACACAGCACCATACCAGGTTCTAGGAGGAAAATTAACTCTATCCTAGCCAAAACCAGGACAAAAGGCAATGGGGATATGAATTTCTAGCTTTGACCTTTTCTGATGTTAAATATTTCTTTTGTCAGTGCTGATGTAACTAGTGCTTCATTTCTTCCTAGTCTACTTGCATGACATATGGTCCCATTACTTATTTTCAACACCTTACTTTGTACTTGTTGGCATCAATCATCTAATCAGACAAAATTAATTATTCTTAATTAAAAAGTCATTGTAGCATGTGTTGTGCAATATTTTGTGGAATTATAATAGATAAGGAACATTTCATAATGAGAAATTAGACACCTCGTTCATATTTAGACATTTCAAACAGCTAGTGTTAAGTCCAGTTGATCAAGTGAAGCCCCAAACTAGGAAGCTGATGAATAGTTCTTTCTTCAGCTACATGAAATGTCACACAGGCAGGCACTGATTCTGCCAGGGGAATTCAACTACCCTGACTTTAAAGCCCAGATGGATTTGAATTTGACCAGGGATAGCAAAGAAAACAATAAGTGCTTCTAGAAGTATATAAGTTACAAAAGGAAGACTAGAGAAAATATGGGCCCTCTCCTGAAGGAAATAGGAGACTGGTTGCATAGGCCAAGGTACTAAATGCCTTCTTTGCCTCACTCTTTACTAGCAAGACTGGCTTTCAGGACTCCCAGGTCCCACAGACCAGAGCAAAAAGCTGGAACAAGGAAGATGTAGCTTTCGTGGAAGAAGATCAAGTCAGAGAATACTTGAGCAAATTGGACATTTGCAAGTCTATGGGCCTTCATGGGATGCACCCATGAGTGCTGAGGTAACTGGTAGATGTGATTGCAAGGTCACTCTGTATAACCTTTCATTGATCATGACAGCTGGGAGAAGTGCCCAAAGACTGTGTGAAAGCAAATGCCACTCCTGTCTTAAAGAAGGACAAGAAGGAGTACCTGGGAACTATTGTTCATGTTGATCTCAGAGAAGAATAGTTAGGCATTGGAACAGGTTGCCCAAGGAAGTGGTGGAGTCAACTTCCTGGGAGGTGTTTAAGGAAAGGCTGAACATGGTGCTTGGGGACATGGTTTAGTGGGTGGACCGTGTCCAAAGCAGGGCAACGAAGCTGGTGAGGGGTCTGGAGAACAAGTCTTATGAGGAGCAGCTGAGGGAGCTGGGGTTGTTTACCCTGGAGAAAAGGAGGCTCAGGGGTGACCTTATCACTCTCTATAGGTACCTTAAAGGAGGCTGTAGCGAGGTGGGTACTGGTCTACTTTCCCACGTGCCTGGTGACAGGACAAGGGGGAAAGGGCTAAAGTTGCACCAGGGGAGGTTTAGGTTGGACATTAGGAAAAACTTCTTTACTGAAAGGGTTGTTAGGCATTGGAATGGGCTGCCCAGGGAAGTGGTTGAGTCACCATCCCTGGAGGTATTTAAAATACGTTTACATGTAGAGCTTAGTGATATGGTTTAGTGGAAGACTTGTTAGTGTTCGGTCATAGGTGGGTGGAGGACTAGGTGATGTTGGAGGTCTAGGTGATGATGTTGGAGGACTAGGTGATGTTGGAACTCTCTTCCAACCTGCGTGATTCTGTGAAAGGTTGGACATGGTGCTTAGGGACATGGTTTAGTGGGTAATATTGGTGGTAGGGGGATGGTTGAACCAGATGATCTTAGAGGTCTTTTCCAACGTTAATGATTTTATGATTCTATGGTCCCACGAAAGCTGCCATAGTGGGGGGTTCAGACTGCATATTAGGAAAAAAAATCTTTACTGTGAGGCACTGGGAGGGTCCTTCCCTTCCCTTCCCTTCCCTTCCCTTCCCTTCCCTTCCCTTCCCTTCCCTTCCCTTCCCTTCCCTTCCCTTCCCTTCCCTTCCCTTCCCTTCCCTTCCCTTCCCTTCCCTTCCCTTCCCTTCCCTTCCCTTCCCTTCCCTTCCCTTCCCTTCCCTTCCCTTCCCTTCCCTTCCCTTCCCTTCCCTTCCCTTCCCTTCCCTTCCCTTCCCTTCCCTTCCCTTCTCTCCCCTCCCTTCCCCTCCCCTCCTCTCCCCTCCCCTCCCCTCCCCTCCTTAGATGATTTCTAATTTTCCTCTGATTTAGCTTGTTTTGTTTTATTTTTAAATAAATGATTGCCCAACATATTATCTATTTTTCTTTCTTTATTTATTACTACTGCTTGTTTATGGATACTGTCATTGATTTCTCCATATTTTCTTAAGCTAAGTGAGCAGTGCAATGCTTTTGCAAGACTGTGCAAATAAGCAGACGCAACAATTTCCAAATGCACCAATATTTTAATTACTGGACAATTAAATAAATATTAATGTATTTCCAATAAATTGCCTTCAGATTCTTATATAGCTTTAAAGGACCCTACACTGTCTATAAATAAGTTTTCTCATAAAAAAAAAAAAAAAAAAAAAAAAAAACGCAAGAAAAGGGTCAGCGAGATATATGTGGGCTGGAATACATTTGTAGCTAACACAAACTTATCTTCCGTCAATATGCTAAGTTCTGTATCTTAATACTAGATAAACTTGATTGTTTTTTTGCACGTGCTTCTACAAATACAGTACATGGTCACTTTCTACTGTCTAATGAAGCAGATAAATGAAGCAGGGGGACAAGAGGATGACCAAATATAATGTTTTCTTAGGTTAGTTGTATTCCCCAGTGATTTTACTGATGGAAGTTTCATGTAAAGATCAATGACACTGAAAACTGGTTTATAACTGAGTCTGATGGATAATATGATCTCAAAATTGCTGTGCTGCAATCTACCCTGCCTTTCTTGGTTAGCAAACATTATCCCAATTATAGCTAAACCAAATATAGGCAGAACAGATGCTCCTCCTACCCAACAATTAATTTAAAACTGAAAATTTAGAAATGTGTATAAACAAACAAACAAACACCAAATGACAGTTCAAAGTGCATCACATTAAAAGAGTGAAATGTTTGTTAAACTATGATGTGGCCTCATCAAAGCAACTAATATAGATAAGCCAAAATTTATATTGATGTTTCTAGGGGAATGGGATTACAGTGATAAGACCAGATAAAGATTAAACTAAAAGGTGGAGGAAATCCTGATAGAATCCATTCAGATAGAATTTCAGTTCCAGTTCTCTTTGATGGACAAAGATGCATTAAATAGAACAGTCGCAGTAGCTAAAGAGTTATAAAATAAATTAATACGTACTGAGTAAAATCACCTGTATTTTCCACATAAGTTACTCATAAACAAATTAGCAAAGCTGACAAGTTAGAAATGTAAAATATGTGAAAAAAGCATATTTGTTTTTCTGAATGAACAATATCCTTTAGGTACTGATTAATAAGAACTTTTTCCTTCAGCTGAAACACTGCAACTGACTAGATGAATACTGGTTGTTCTTTTAACATTGCAATGATATAGATTCACTTGAGCCCCTTCCACAGTTACACTTGGACTGCAATAATGTAAAAATCAATGTACAAATAATTATTTCATCTCAGTTGATGAAATAATCTTTTAAGGAATTCTTTTCCATAGTCCTCTGATCATTTCTTCTGCCTGCATATGTAGTGATGGTAGGGAAACCATTTTTGTTTTTGTACTGTTGCATCTTACATTATTTCTATATTGCCTAGCATAAGAAATTGCAGCACTCATATAGGAAGGAATCTTTGGTTCTATTGCAGTATACAAGCAATTATGTGTTTAGAGGTGAAACTGTGCTAGAAATTGTCAAATGTGTCCATTTCTCATGACTTAAAAGGAAATACTTTAGCCTTCATAATCTACAGAAACACTTTAATGTGAAAAAAAAAAAAAAAAAAAAAGACACTGTAAAAGTTCCATTACTCTTCAGTGGAATGTATTCATCCACTTTATTGTATATATCACCTCTTCCCTATGAAATGTAATTCTACTTCAATGACCTGCTGACATAAATGAAGATTTTATAGTTCTGGAGTGATGAAAAGTTCTGCTGAAAGTGCCTGTGAATAACAATTCTCACATCATCAATGAACATTATCCGTCACCTGATAGTGATCTAGTTGAAATTCCCCTCTGGGAATTCTGAGTTTCATAATGCATAATGCAGAAAGATGGCATGTATTTAATTCTTACATAACAATGTGATAGTATTGCTGTAGCTGAAGCTGTAAAAGCATTTCCACAATAAATGTCTTTTTGCCTTCCCCTTCCCCTTCCATTTCTGAAATGTTGCTTACCAGCTCAACCCCTTTTGGCTAACCTGGGAATTACATCCGCATGTCTCTCATATTGATAGGATACTTCATTGCAGATAGGATTTAGTGGAGAAACTTGTCCTGAGGAAAAAATAGTACACAAAGTGATTACAGTTCTAAGTTGTGTAACCCTACTGACCTAACTCATATTTTCCAGCTGCACTGTGGAACTAGAATATTTTTCCTTCTCTTCAGTAGTAGGTCAATTATGTGAATCTGTTATTGATATAGATCCTTAGATTAATACAACAACAACAACAACAACAAAAAAGCCTTATTCAGCATTAATTAGGGTGCTCTATCTGGTCTTTAAGTATAGAACAAACATTTTAAAATGCACAAAACCAACAATGACATTCACTCCTTAAGATTGTTTTAAAACCATTAACCTTGCATCTACTGAAAATGATCCTGGCTCAAAGAGGGCAGTATCATTCCCATCAGGAAATACTTATTTGGACAATGTGAGTTATCTTCTGCTATTTATCTGTATTATTCAATAGCAATGACAATAAAGATTGAAAACAAGGTAAAAACAAAATTATTTACAGTTGTCTATTTACTGTTGTCTACTTTCCAAAAGAAAACCAAAATTATGTGTAATCTTCTGTGTTACTGTGGTGGTTTTACTTGGGTGGGCAGCCGAGCTCAACCAAAGCTGCTTTCTCATCCCCCCTCCTCAAAGGAAGAGGGAGAGAAAATACAATGCAAAGGGATCAAGGGTTGAGATATGCATGGGGAGATCACTCAACAATTATCATGACGGGCAAAACAGACTCAGCATAGGGAGACAGTAAGAGTTATTGCCTATTACTAACAAGCTAGAGAAATGAGAAACAAAGGAAAAAAAACAAAACCACCTTCCCCCCATCCACACTCTTCCACATCCTGCCCCCGAGCAACACAGGGGAATAGGGAAATGGGGGTTGCGATCAGTCTATAGAACTTTGTCTCCACCACTCCTTCTTGGTCACTCCCTGCCCCTGCTTCATGTGGGGTCCCTCCCACGGGATGCAGTCCTTCCTGAACTGATCCTATGTGGGCTTCCCACAGGCAGCAGCTCTTCAAGAACTGCTCCAGATATGGGCCCATAACATGAAGGCCATCCATCAGGAGCACACTGCTCCAACCTGGGTCCCCCACAGGCAGCAGCTCCTGCCAGGTCACCTGCTCCTGCGTGGTCTACTCTCCACGGGCTACAGGTCTGGCCTGGAATTTTCTCCAGCAAGAGTCCTCCACAGGCCATAGCCTCTTTCAGTGCAGGTCCACCTGCTCCACCGTGGTCTCCTCCATGGGCTGCAGCATGGAACCCTGCTCCACTGTGGAACTCCATGGGCTGCAAGGGGACAGTCTGCTTCACCATGGGCCTCACCACAGGCTGCAGAGGAACTAGCTGCAGGTCCTGGAGCAACTCCCCACTTCCTTCTTCACTGACCTTGGCGCCTGCAAGGCTGTTTCTCACTCCTCTCTCTCTCTCCCAGCTGATGTTTCCCAGAAGTTTTTTCGTCCTTTCTTAAATATGCTCTTACAGAGGCACAAACATCGCTTATTGTCCTGGCTCTGGCCAACAGCGGGCACCTTATCAAACATGGGTCAACTTCTGGATTCTTCTCACAGAAGCCACCTTATGGTCCCACCACTATCAAAACTTTGCCATAGAAACCCCGTACAGTTACAGATGGAAACACTTCTGTTCTTCATCAAGGACAAGCTCACAGGTTAAATTTACCAGTTATTTATGCTATTTATGAAACAAACAAAGAACAAAAAAGAACAACAACAACAACAAAAAAAACAGGTAAAGGTAAAGGAATGTAATTAGAATTCCTTATAATAAAAGAAAATAATAAAATGTGTAGGAAGGTTTTTTTTTTGTTGTTTTTTTTTTTTTTTTTTTTTTTTTTTAAAGAAAACTAGTTTTACATCAAAATATCAGTAACTATGTGGAAGGAATATATGTATTTATTGTTCTGCAATGTAGATTGTATCTGGGGTGTTATATATAAAATATTTAAGATTTTTTTTCCCTTTCCTATAAATGGGAAAAATATTACAGTAACAAAAATACATTACTTACCAGAAATATTATTGTAATAAACATGTGAAGATAGTATAGTGTTGGCTGTCAAAAATTTGGTCATATTTTCACAGTTGCTTTGAAAGATTACATTAAATTAGTAATTCTGGAAGTAATTTGAAATTGTACAGAGATATTTAAATAAGAATTTAGAAAAAAATATATATTTCTAGGTCTGCAATGAACTACTGATCTTCTCTGTTGGCTGCCTTTTTATTTATTCCCTGTAGAGAGTAATTGGATGCCCCTTTTAAAATTTGTTTAGGTGATCAGAACAATTTTTTTTCAAAGAACTCTAAAGAAAATAAAGGCTTAATTTCAATTTTCTATTTATTTATTTATTCATTTATTTATTTATTTTTCCCTGGGATCAACCAGAAATGATTGGTTACTGGGGTGTTTTTTGTTAAATTATTATGACAAGTTGTCTGCTTCAGACTTTTCTGTAACTGAAAATTTCAAAAACTGTTTATGGAGATGTCAGTGAAAACTAGCTACATAGAGATTTCAGTTTAACATACTTTGTATCTTTAGTCCATTGAGGCCTATGAAACATTCCATATCTTATCAAAATACAAACAAACAAATATATCAATTTATTACTTATCCCAACAATATCAGATTTTTTTTTTTTTCCTGAGCATACTGGCTATTCTTGTAATGTTTGTAATTGTGGGAGACTTGTAACAGTGTGTTTGGCTTTTGTGAAGGATTCCAAATGCTCTTTGTTTGTGCCCAATGCTACATACTACTAGCTGTCTTATGGCACCACAACCTGAAAAAACTTCTAATTGCATTCTTTTCAGTGTGAAGTGAAGGCCTGGTGTAATTCAGGATCTGGCTTTAGAAATTTGGAGTTACTGGAATAAGAGATTGGCATTTTTATTTATTTATTTATTTATTTTCTCTGAGCAAAACAGACAAGTCTTTTAATGTGCCAGCTTTAACAGCTCATGCTTTACAAGATGCAATGTATTTCTCATAAATGAATAAATGTACCTTAGGAAATGTCGTTCTATTAGGAAAATAGTCACATTTTTCCTATTACAACCACTATGCACACTAAGAGGCTTTTAAGATAAAAAGAGAGGCAGAATATAATTCCCTAATACCATACTGAATTCTTTTCACAAAGATGGTTAAACAAAACAAAACAAAACAAACAAACAAAAAAAAACAGCAAAACAGCAGTTACCTTGAAAATAAATGACTGCACTGAAAGGAGAATTAATTAATTCAGATAAACTAAATAAACTCTGTGAACTGACTAATGTAGCAGAAATTACTGGGTGCTGATACTGCTGTTTTAAATATTAAGTCCACATTAATTAATTTCAAAGCTACCTTTTTCTGAAATCCACAGCTTGACCAATATTCATAATATAAAACACGCCAAGAGAGAAATTTTGCTTACTAACACTTTTGCAAAGAGTGGAACAGAGTCTTCATACAACTAGATGTGTTGAATGTTAAAAGAAAGTGTCAGTTTCAATATACAATGCAAGGCTCAAATAATTGTGTGGTACTTGCTTGACCACTAACTGAGAAAAAGAATTTGTTTCTGCCAACCTATTTCTTTCACAGAAGGAGCTAGTTTTTTTGTTAATTGTTAATATGGTTCTTTATATAAAGAGAACTTAATTTCTCTGAGAGCTGCTGTAAAATCAGTGATCATGGCTACCTTAATTTGCACAGGTATTGGACACAATGAGATTCAGCCATGACTCACTGAGAGGTCTGAACCTTGCTGAACTTGAGCTTTGCATTCTCTGTGCTTCATATTCCTCAACACACCTATTTTGCTGGTAGTGGATTCTTTCCTTCTTTCCTTCCTTCTTATTTTATTTTTGAAACTTCGAAAGATTCCTGGATTACGTCCAAAATAATGGATGAATAGGTAGATTTTCTCAATAGGTAGATTTTGTAAACAGTAACCTACAGTTTTAAATAGCTGAGAAAGGATGTCTACCAATATTATGTGTTATGTTACATTTGGTAGTTGTTCTAGTGTTGATGATTCTTGTACATCGGGACGTAAGTAGCATAAAATCTATTTACATCATACTTTGACCTGTAGCACTTATCATATGTGAAGTACTGTTTCACATATTGCAACTATTGAAATAATCATATTTCTGATGGTTCAGCAGGGATTTTGCTCTCCATACAATACTCTAAATAGACAGAGAGGAAGGTATTATAAATTTAAGACTATCTGTTGTTGTGATTAATTCCGTAAATTATTAGAAAAGATAGAGCTGGCAAATTTACATCTGCTCCATCACACAACAGACAGTGGTAAAATCAATACAGTAACTGAAAAATACATTCCTATAAGGATTTTGTTATCTAATTCCTCATCATTTTGTTCAGTTCTTAGAATGAAAACACCAGAAGCAATAATTTTTCCTGACAAACTGAAAGACATATAACAGAGAACAAGTGGAATAAAACACTTTAATTACCATTTTTATTATACCTTCACCGAGTATCAACACCTCTTATCTTAATCAGACTTGCTTCTTCCTATTTTACTTGAAATACATTTAAATTTTTGGAGAACTCTACATTCAACTTCAAGGACCAAGAAAAAATACCTTTACAATAAAACCACAGACAAAATAGTTGTAGCAAAAAAAATCTTATCAATATTTCATGTTGCATACTCAAAGACATTTGAGAGCAGAACAAACTTTTACAGAAATTTTAAGAAGTGTTTCTTTCTGCAATAAAGTTGTGTTTGCGGACTAATCCTTCCTAGACTATCTACTACAAAAATTCCATGTAGGCTAAATCCCTACTCAATTAAGAAAACAAAAACAATAACAAAAAAACAACAACTAGAAAATACCTTTTAAAAAATATTTTATTTTGTTGCCATATTAAAAGCAGTTTCTCTTTCACATACATGAAAAGATAAATGAGTATACAGTATCTTTAATAGACTTACACCACAAGCACTGTTAAGAAAACAAAAAAGCAAACAAACAAACAACAACAACAAAAACCAAAACCAATCAGTCAACGAATCAACAAAAAACAATAACAAACAAACAAAAAAACCCAACCAACCAAACAAACAGAAAAACACTTTCTCTCTACCTTGAAAGAAAGAAATAGATTACCTTCTCCATAGTGTCTCCAGTGATTAGCTTTGGCAGTTTTCTGTTGAGCATGCTGCCAGCTGGGATCCCTCTTCTGAGAGTTTAAAATTTTCAATATATTGTACAGGAACCACAGGCATGTTACTCCAATGTATGGATTTCCCTCTGCAACTGATTCATTGCAAAATGCAATGTTACAGTACCTAAGTCATTTTGCAGGTCCAGCACTGAGATCATCAAAACTGAACATTTGAGAAATAAATATTAGTAGTCACAGTACATGAGCCTCACACAACATCAGCATTGCTGTTACAGCCTAAATACTGTATGCTTGGTTTTAACTCAGAGAGAAATTTAATGCCATGTTATTCTAATCCCTGGAACGTAGAGGTTTTACAAACGGAATGTTGACACATGCTTTATTGTGACAATGCAGACATACTGCCGCATGGGTTACTGCTGCTGATAAAAGAAGCAGTTTAAAATTCCACATATTGCCTGGCATGTTTCAAATGGACTGTTGTGGTGAGTTGACCTTGGTTGGCTGCCAGATGCCCACCCAGCCGCTCTCTCACTCCACCTCCTCAACTAGACAGGGAGAGAAAATAAAATGAAAAGCTCATGGGTCTAAATAAAAACAGGGAGATCACTTACCAATTACCATCGCTGGCAAAACAAATTTGACTTGGGGAGAACTAATTTAATGTACTGTCAATTTAAACAAACAAACAACAACAACAACAACAACAACAACAAAGTAGGGTGGTGAGAAAAAATAAACAAACTAAAACAAATTCCCTCCTTCAACTTTCTTCCCAGGCTGAGCTCGTGTGGATCCTCTCTATGGGCTGCAGTGTGGATGTCATCCTATACGGTCCTCTTCATGGGCTTGAAAGGAACTTTTGCTTTGTGGTCTGGAACACTTCCTCCCCTCCTTCACTGACCTTAGTGTCTGAGGGACTGTTTCTCATACATTTTTCGTCACTCCTCTCTCTGCCTGTGAAGTGTTTTGCCCCTTCTTACACAGCTTTCCCCAAGGTACCACCATCTTGGCTTCTGAAACCACCTGTGCCAGGCAGCAGGGCCATTGGAGCTGACTGAATCCAGCTGTGTCCAGCAAGGGTCAGCCCTGGCCTCTCCGCAGAGAGGCCACCGCTGCAGCATCCTTGATGCCAACATCTGGCCATGGACATGCTATATAGTGATATTCCTCAGTGTTTAAGTGTAGCATATTCTGTGCAAGTGCCAGGAAAAGAATCAGTCATTTAACATATGTTCTACTCAAAATCATAAACTAGAGTCATAGAAACATAGGACCATTAAGGTTGGAAAAGATGTCCAAGAGAACTGGAACAGGCTCCCCAGGGAAGTAGTCACTGCACCAAGCCTGTCTGAATTTAAGAAGCAATTGGACTGTGCACTTAGTCACATGGTCTAAACTTGGGTAGACCTTTGCGGTGCCAGGAGTTGGACTTGATGACCCATAAGGATTATGGGTCCCTTCCAGCTCAGGATATTCTATGATTCTATGATTTAACAATGTGCCAATGACAATATGCGATCAGCATCCAAAAGCTGGACAAATGGTATATTTGCTACAGATGTGAATATGATTATGTCCTGGTTTCAGTTAGGACAGAGTTAATTTTCCTCCTAGTAGCTGGCAGGGTGCTATGTTTTGGATTAGAATGAGAAGAGCGCTGATAACATGCTGATGTTTTAATTGTTGTAGAGCAGTGCTTACACCAAGCCAAGGACTTTTCAGCCTCTCTCTGTCCTGCTAGCGAGCAGGCTAGGGATGCAGCAGGAGCTGGGAGGGGACAGACCCAGGACAGCTGACCCAAACTGGCCAAAGGGGTATTCCATACCATCTGACGTCATGCTGAACAATATATAGGGGTGGCTAGCCGGGGTGGAGGGGGGGGCCGGCTGCTCGGGGATAGGCTGGGCATCGGTCAACAGGTGGTGAGCAATTGCATTGTGCATCACTTATTTCGTACACATTATTACCATTAATACTATTATTATTATTATTATTGTTGTTATTCTTTTCCCTGTCTTAATAAACTGTCTTTATCTCAACTCACAGACTTCACTTTCCCGTTTCTCTCCCCCATCCTGGAGAGGGAGGGGGGAGGGTGAGCGAACGGCTGTGTGGTGTTTGACTGCCAGCCGGGCTAAACCACAACAGTCCATTTGGCGCCCAACGTGGGGCTCGAAGGGTTGAGATATCGACAGATTTGACCAGAGTGTGTTAAACTAAAATTGGTATAAGTATTTGACCTGCTTAATAGTTGCTAGTCACAATGTTGACTGCCTTAATCTCAAGTCTGCTGTGCCTGTTTCCCAAATTGAGTTTTATAGCAAGTTACTTTCTGTATGTGCTCCCTGTCGTGCTGTTTATCCTTTCCGGGCCATGGTTTAAGATTGTTATGGTACTGTGTGGTGTAACGATGGCTTATGAAATGATGAGATTTCTGGTCATGACTCTAACCTGGTATTTGTACTCAGCACTGTCGTCGACTCTATACTTCGGAAACCATATCTCAGAAAATATTAGCAATTACACCTATTGCCTTTTTTCATCAGGGAGTCAGTCTCTGGAGGGGACAGGGGAAGATATTTTTTCCTACCTGTTCACTCTCCCTTCCTCCTTCACCACCCTCTTATCCCCCGAGCTAGTTACGGTAGCTCTCCAAGATGTTGAATATCCTTGGGATACTCAGACCAGCATGTTCTTGTTGTTATGTCTCCTGAATGCGCTTCAGGTTTTGTTTAAGGTTAAACAACTACTTAGGAATCTCATCCGGAGATCTGTCTTGAGGCGGGATATTTGCGAGTGGCACGGAGTGTGGGAGGATATGGGCAGGTCCAAATCACTGTGGCATGCTGGGGTCTGGCTTGTGCCTATCGAGCTGCAATTGATGCTACTATCAACCTAGTGACAGACCCTGCGGCCGTTCCAGTCCCGGCTCCTGCAGCCATTCCAGCTCCAGCTCCTGCAGCCATTCCGGCTCCAGCTCCCGCAGCCGTTCCAGTTCCAGCTCCCGCAGCCGTTCCAGCTCCCGCAGCCATTCCAGCTCCCGCAGCCGTTCCGGCTCGCACAGCCGTTCCAGCTCCTGCAGCCATCCCGGCTCCAGCTCCCGCAGCCTTTCCAGCTCCCGCAGCCGTCCCGGCTCCAGCTCCCGCAGCCGTTCCGGCTCCCACAGACGTTCCAGCTCCTGCAGCCATCCCGGCTCCAGCTCCCGCAGCCGTTCCAGCTCCCGCAGCCGTTCCCACTCCTGTGGCTGGGTCAGAGAAACGAACTGTAGCAGTGCAAGTTGCCCCTGCAGAGGGTACTCCAACCCCTGTGGCAGACCCTGTGGCTGGGTTGGAGAGGCGAGCTGTAGCAGTGCAAGTTGCCCCTGTAGAAAAGGTGAAAAAATGGTATAGAGACTCAGGTCGTTTAGAACGCAGAAAGTCTTCTGCTAAGTCTGGGTGTGGAGAAGACGAGGCTGGGCCATCAAGTGTGCAGGAGGATGAAGATGAGGATGAGGATGTCAGTAAGTCAACAGTAACTACCCGAACCCTATACCAGCGTGAGCTACGAGATGTGCGAAAAGATTTTGGTCGCTGTATAGGTGAACAGCTTGTCACCTGGCTGCTCCGGTGCTGGGACACTGGAGCCAATGGTGTGAAATTAGAGGGCAGGGAAGCCAAGCAGTTGGGATCCCTTGCTAGAGATGCAAGCATTGACAAAGCAATTGGAGATGGAGCACGATCTCACAGCCTCTGGAGGCGTCTCCTGTTAGCTGTGAAGGAAAGGTATCCCTTCAAGGAAGAGCTTGTATGTCTACCAGTCAAGTGGACCACCATGGAGAAGGGAATTCAGTACCTGAGGGAATTAGCCGTACGGGAAGTAATTTATAAGGACCTAGACGACGCACAAATATCCACAGATCCAGATGAAGTCCAGTGTACTCGACCCATGTGGCGGAAGTTTGTACTGAATGCACCATCAACATGGGCCAGCACATTGGCAATAATAACCTGGAAAAACGGCGAAGATCCCACAGTGGGTGACATGGCTAAACAACTCGGGGAGTACGAAGGAAATCTCTCCTCTTCCCTACAGGCCTGCGTCTCGGCTGTGGAGAAACTCTCTGAAGAGTTCCACCAACTTAAAGAGAATTTATGTTTCCCCCCACCTGAACGAACCAGTGGCCACCAACTAAAAGAGAATACTTTGGAGAAACTTTTTGAGGAGGTCCAGCAACTTAAAGAGAGTGTATTTTCTTCCCCACCTGTACAAACCAGTGCCTCGGCTATTAGGGGTAAACGTGCATCCGTGCAAAGAAGACAATATGGTGGGTACACACCCCGCGCCACCCTGTGGTTTTACCTACGTGACCATGGAGAGGACATGAGAAAATGGGATGGAAAATCTACTGAGACCCTAGAGGCACGGGTACGTGAGTTGCAAAAGAAAACAATCGGGAGAAAGGGGTTCTCTGAAAAGTTTGCTGCTCCAACTTCTAGCAGGCAGTCTTTTAAACACAGAAATGAAGATTCTGACCAGGACTAGAGGGGCCCTGCCTCCAGCCAGGGGGAGGAAAGGGACAACCGAGTTTATTGGACTGTGTGGATTCGATGGCCTGGCACGTCTGACGCACAGAAGTATAAGGCTCTAGTAGACACCGGTGCACAATGTACTCTAATGCCATCAAGCTGTAAAGGGCCAGAGCCCATCTGTATTTATGGCGTGGCAGAGGGATCCCAGCAGTTAACTGTATTGGAAGCTGAAGTGAGTCTAACCGGAAAGGAGTGGCAAAAGCACCATATTGTGACTGGCCCGGATGCTCCGTGCATCCTTGGCATAGACTATCTTAGAAGAGGATATTTCAAGGACCCAAAAGGGTTCCGCTGGGCTTTTGGCATAGCTGCCTTAGAGACAGAGGACATTAAACAGTTGTCTACCTTGCCCGGTCTCTCAGAGGACCCTTCTGTTGTGGGGTTGCTGAGGGTTGAAGAACAGCAAGTGCCAATCGCTACCACAACTGTGCACCGGCGGCAATATCTCACCAACCGAGACTCCCTGATTCCCATCCATAAGCTAATTCGTCAACTGGAGAGCCAAGGAGTGATCAGCAAGACCCATTCACCTTTTAATAGTCCCATATGGCTAGTGCGAAAGTCTAATGGTGAGTGGAGACTAACAGTGGACTATCGTGGCCTGAATGAAGTCACGCCACCACTGAGTGCCGCAGTGCCGGACATGCTAGAACTCCAGTACGAACTGGAATCAAAGGCAGCCAAGTGGTATGCCACAATTGATATTGCTAATGCATTTTTCTCCATCCCTCTAGCAGCAGAGTGCAGGCCACAGTTTGCTTTCACTTGGAGGGGAGTCCAATATACTTGGAATCGGCTGCCCCAGGGGTGGAAACAGAGCCCTACCATTTGCCATGGACTGATCCAGTCTGCGCTGGAGCAGGGGGAGGCTCCTGAACACCTGCAGTACATCGATGACATCATTGTGTGGGGTGACACTGCAGAGGAAGTTTTTGAGAAAGGGAAGAAAATAGTCCAAATCCTTCTGAAGGCCGGTTTTGCCATAAAACAAAATAAAGTTAAAGGACCTGCACGAGAGATCCAGTTTTTAGGAATAAAATGGCAAGATGGATGTCGTCAAATCCCAATGGATGTGATCAACAAAATAACAGCTATGTCTCCACCAACTAGCGAGAAGGAAACACAAACTTTCCTAGGTGTCGTGGGGTTTTGGAGAATGCATATTCCAAATTACAGTCTGATTGTAAACCCGCTCTACCAAGTAACCCATAAGAAGAATGCTTTTGAATGGGGCCCTGAGCAACGACAAGCCTTTGAACAAATTAAACAGGAAATAGTTCATGCGGTAGCCCTTGGGCCAGTCCGAACAGGACCAGATGTAAAGAATGTGCTCTACACCGCAGCCGGGGAGAATGGTCCCACCTGGAGCCTCTGGCAGAAAGAACCTGGGGAAACTCGAGGTCGACCCCTGGGGTTTTGGAGTCGGGGATACAGAGGATCTGAGTCCCGCTATACTCCAACCGAAAAGGAGATATTGGCAGCATATGAGGGAGTTCGATCTGCTTCGGAAGTGGTCGGTACTGAAGCGCAGCTCCTCCTGGCACCCCGACTGCCGGTACTGGGTTGGATGTTCAAAGGAAGGGTCCCCTCTACACATCATGCAACTGATGCTACATGGAGCAAGTGGGTTGCACTGATTACTCAGCGGGCTCGAATAGGAAACCCCAGTCGCCCAGGAATCCTGGAAGTGATTATGGACTGGCCAGAAGGCAAGTACTTTGGGATATCATCAGAGGAGGAGGTGGTCCGTGCTGAAGAAGCCCCACTGTACAACAAGCTACCAGAAAATGAGAAGAAATATGCCCTGTTCACTGATGGGTCCTGTCGTATTGTGGGAAAGCATCGGAGATGGAAAGCTGCTGTATGGCGTCCTACACGACGAGTTGCAGAAGCTGCTGAGGGAGAAGGAGAATCGAGTCAGTTTGCAGAAGTGAAAGCCGTTCAGCTGGCCTTAGATATTGCTGAACAAGAAAAGTGGCCAGTCCTCTATCTCTATACTGATTCATGGATGGTAGCAAATGCCCTGTGGGGGTGGCTACAGCAATGGAAGCAGAACAACTGGGAACGCCGGGGCAAACCCATCTGGGCTGCTGCATTGTGGCAAGATATTGCTGCCCGGGTAGAGAACCTGGTTGTAAAGGTACGCCATGTAGATGCTCATGTGCCCAAGAATCGGGCTACTGAAGAACATCAAAACAACCAGCAGGTGGATCAGGCTGCTAAGATTGAAGTGGCTCAGGTGGACCTGGACTGGCAACATAAAGGTGAATTATTTATAGCCCGATGGGCCCATGACACCTCAGGCCATCAAGGTAGAGATGCAACATACAGATGGGCTCGTGACCGAGGGGTGGACCTGACCATGGACACTATAGCACAGGTTATTCATGATTGTGAAACATGTGCTGCAATTAAACAAGCCAAACGGTCAAAGCCTCTCTGGTATGGAGGACGATGGCTGAAATACAAATATGGAGAGGCCTGGCAGATTGATTACATCACACTCCCCCAAACCCGCAACGGCAAGCGCCACGTACTTACAATGGTGGAAGCAACCACCGGATGGCTGGAAACATATCCTGTGCCCCATGCCACCGCCCGGAACACTATCCTGGGCCTTGAAAAGCAAGTCCTGTGGCGACATGGCACCCCAGAAAGAATTGAGTCAGACAATGGGACTCATTTTCGAAACAACCTTATAGACACTTGGGCCAAAGAACGTGGTATTGAGTGGGTATATCACATCCCCTATCATGCACCAGCCTCCGGGAAAGTTAAACGATACAATGGACTGTTAAAGACTACACTGAAAGCAATGGGTGCTGGGACATTCAAAAATTGGGAAACACATTTGGCAAAGGCCACCTGGTTAGTCAATACTAGAGGATCTGCCAACCGAGCTGGACCTGCCCAATCAAACCTGTTACGCACTGTAGAAGGGGATAAAGTTCCTGTAGTGCACGTAAGAAACATGCTGGGTAAGACATTCTGGGCTACTCCTGCCTCAGGAAAAGGCAAGCCCATTCGTGGGATTGCTTTTGCCCAGGGACCTGGATGCACTTGGTGGGTAATGCAAAAGAATGGGGAGATCCGGTGTGTACCTCAAGGGGACCTAATACTGGGTGAGAATAGCCCATGAGTTGAATTGTAGTATGTTAATTATCATATAACACTGTATGTCATCACTACCACGGTTGCTATATATCATAGATGAAAATGGTGATTAATTAGAAGGTATTGGAAAGAGTGTAACCTGAGCATAACATAAATGGTATGGAATAAGGGGTGGATATCTGTCCTGGTTTCAGGTAGGACAGAGTTAATTTTCCTCCTAGTAGCTGGCAGGGTGCTATGTTTTGGATTAGAATGAGAAGAGCGCTGATAACATGCTGATGTTTTAATTGTTGTAGAGCAGTGCTTACACCAAGCCAAGGACTTTTCAGCTTCTCGCTCTGTCCTGCTAGCGAGCAGGCTAGGGATGCAGCAGGAGCTGGGAGGGGACAGACCCAGGACAGCTGACCCAAACTGGCCAAAGGGGTATTCCATACCATCTGACGTCATGCTGAACAATATATAGGGGTGGCTAGCTGGGGTGGGGGGGGCCGGCTGCTCGGTGGTGAGCAATTGCATTGTGCATCACTTATTTCGTACACATTATTACTATTAATACTATTATTATTATTATTATTATTATTATTATTATTATTATTATTATTATTTTTCCTGTCTTAATAAACTGTCTTTATCTCAACTCACAGACTTCACTTTCCCGTTTCTCTCCCCCATCCTGGAGAGGGAGGGGGGAGGGTGAGCGAACGGCTGTGTGGTGTTTGACTGCCAGCCGGGCTAAACCACAACATATATTGCCTCTGTACATATGCTAAAAAGCAAGTTTTCAGAGCATTATTTTAAGTAAAGTAAATCATTAATCAGTCTTTGCATACTGTCCTTATTTTGGTGCTGTATTTGAAATACGCCATTAGATAAGTAAAAATATCCCTACAATAAGGATATTGCAACATTTGTGGATGTTTGGGTAACAGTTGAAATAACATCTGGTTGCAATCATAACTGATATAGATGTGTCTAACTAGTTCCTGATGGATATTTTTCTTTGTGTCTCCAACTCTGAGAGAACAGTGATGTCTATGACACTCAGAGGTTGCTTAATTAAACTCTAGTCCATCTGTGCAGAAGATTTAATATTTTCAAGAACAGAATGTTTTCAGTGTTTGTATCTCTTTGGCTTGCTAAGAGAGGCACATTATCCTGTGTCTCAAGAGCAGTTTGTAAGGAAATTTCCTTCGGAATGTTTAATGGAAACAGAAGACAGCAACTGCTCACAGTATTTAAAGGTTGACTTTTTTTTTTTTTTTCTTTATAAGAGGTAGTGAAAATTTATAAGACGTAGTGAAAAGTTTTGTTTGTTTATTTATTTTTGTTTTTCCTTTCTCTGCTATTAAATATTCTATAGCTATGAAATGTGCACGCAGCGAAGCTACACTGGGGCCAGAGGGGAAAAAAAAAAAAGAAAAAAAAAAAAAGAAAAAGCACCAGAAGTTGTTTGAAAGAAAGCATGTTGAGACAAAGAGGGAAAAACCAAACAAAACAAACAAGCTTCCTCAGACAGAAAACATAGTATCAATATTCAATGCTATCAGTATGAGATGTTGTACTACAAAACATCTGCCTGAGCTTACTGTCTATATAACTGAGTTCAACTCTTTCGGTATCTCATTCAGCTGTACTTTCACCATCCTAGGTCAATTGGGTCATGCAGAGTACAGATAGAACTAGATAGCAATCTGAACATGAGCCAGAAGTGAGCCTTGGTATCCAGGAGGACCAACCACATCCTGGGGTGCATCAAGAATGCATTGAGTTGGGGTATCCTGGGGTGCATTGCTAGCCAGTCAAGGGAAGTAATTGTCCTGCTGTGCGCTGGTGTGACCTCACCTTGAGTACTGTGTGCAGTTTTGGGCACTACAGTATAACAAAGATATAAAACCGTTAGAGCATGTCTGAAGGAGGGCAACAAAGATGGTACGAAGTCTAGAGGGAAAGACGTATGAGGAGCACCTGAAGTCACTTGGATTGTTGAGCCTGGAGGAGACTGAGGGGAGGCCTCATTGTGGTCTATAACTTTCTCATGAGGAGAAGCGGAGGGGCAGGAACTGATCTCTCTGGTGACCAGCAATAGGTCCCAAGGGAATGGCTTGAAGCTGTGAGAGGGGAGGTTCAGGCTGGATATCAGGAAAAGTTATTTACCAAGAGCGTGCTCAGGCACTGGAACAGGCTCCCCAAGGAAGCGGTCACTGCTGGAGTTCAAGAAGCATTTGGACAATGATTTTTTTTATATATATATATATATATTTTTTTTGGGGGGGGGGGAGTGGTCCTTTGGGACCCAGGAGTTGGACTTGATGATCCTTGTAGGTCTCTTCCAACTCGCATATTCTATGATTCTATGACTATGGTTTAGTGTCTTACAAATAAAAGTGAGAAGTTCTTGGTTTCTGTTGAAACCACCTGCCAAGTATTTCTGTTTCAAAAATATTTTTCACCAAGTATATTTTAAATTCTTCGATTCATGAAGGAATAGTCAAATGTGAGGTGGTCTGTTTTTCTTATAGTCATATAGATTCATTATACATATATATATATATGTTATGTTAGAGAAAAAGCAATTTTTTCATGACAAAATTAGAACTAGTTGAAAAACATGAGAGCTGTTTTGGTGAAGAACTGATGGGACAGGAATCTTTCAAAGAGATACCAAAAATCTATTTTAACAATTCTAAGTATTATCTCAGAAAGGCACTGCTTCCCTGAGTATTCATGTTTGTAATTTGTTATTTGGCAGTCATCACAACTGTGATTTTTTTGGAGGCCTATGAAGATTTCTTTCAGTTCACTAGCCTTTTCATCCTAATTTCTGTGTGCTCAGTGGCATTTCAAACTGTCTGTTGTTTAATATTGCAACTACTTTTGAGTTCCTCAGAAGCTGCAATTCTGCACAGCAGCTAGTATCATCAGTTGTCTGCCAACAGCTCTTGTAGTCTTGTGCAGTTGGCCACCTCCAACATAAGATTCAATAAAGGTAAGGAGGAAGTAATGGAAAAGAAAATTATTATTGGAAGACTGTGAGCTACAGCCATCAGCTTTGACGTTCTCTGTTTTCCTGTGAATAGAAAGCCACACAGCTAATGAGAAACCAGAATTTACAAAGCAATATGCACAATAAGTTAGAAACTGAAAATTACATCCTTATTACATCCCTAATATTTAAATATAACAATTAAAAATAATTTTCTGGGGTTCTGGGGAAAAAAAAAAAAAAAAGTTAAATATTCATAAGCAGTCCATAGGTTGAATAGTCTATGTCAATTCACAGCAACTAATTCAAACCTTTATATTTCATCAAGTTTTCTCCTCAGATTTTAGGAAAGCTTATTCCAGTGAAATCTCACTGTATTCTGCGCTACATTTGACCAGGTTTTTAATACTCTCTGTAAAATCTTATAACAATTTTTTTCAGGTATATTCTATTGAAGTAAATCAGTAGAACCTGTAGAAAATGAAAACACAAACAAACAAACAAAGGTTCAGTTTGGTCCTCAGAATATTTTGAATTAATTAAATGACATCACGACATGACAAGAGGTAAGGCAGATGAGTCAAAAAGCAGCAGACATAACAAAGAAATTGAGGACCACAAAGTTAGGCTTCCACTTCTTACGCGTATTCATAGAAGTATAAACTGACATTTTATGAAAGTATTTCACTTTGTTTAGAAAGCACCCCAACAGATAAACTATAGTCCAACAAGTGGATGTAATCACTGCTGACATATGTTTGTCTACCCTTCAGTTAAGGAGTTCTAAAGATTAAGATAATCGTGCTTGACAGGGGAGTTGGACTAGATGATACTGAGAGGTATATTCCAACCTCAACCATTCTGCTGTGATTCTGTGATTCCTAAATCCCTGAAATAATCCATTCCAGATTTAGATTTTATTATTTTATTTTATTTTATTTTATTTTATTTTATTTTATTTTATTTTATTTTATTTTATTTTGTTTTATTTTTACCTAATATACAATTTTCCTTGATTCAATTAAACTTTATTACTTCTTGGTCTAAGCTGCTTGGAATAAAGAATGGAAAAGTATTGTGTTCCCTCTTACAGATGCTTTTTATGCATATGAATCTGGTTTCTGTATTCACTCTTCAACCTTCCTTTTTATCTTTTTAAACTGCATATACTAATTTACTCATTTGATCCCATAGATCAAACAAGTGACATTTAATTATTCTCTTAAATATTTCTTGACTATTCCCAGTTGTCTGAATATTTCTAGAAATATGGTGCCCAAAACTGCAAGTAGTATTCCTACTGAAATTTTAGCAGCAATAAGAGTAGAAAGATTTTTTCACTTACCTTAAAGTCTATATCTTCTGGTTACATGTCCCCCTATTATGCTAGCATTTTCATGACCTTACCAATTTGATTAAGACTACTAAAATTGAGATACTTGGTACCTTTGTTACTTCTCTGTTTACAATTCCTCTATCATTTTATAAATAAAAACTGTTTCTGAATAAATCTATATTAGCTGTAATTCATTTCCTTTTTTTTCTTAGAAGCGCCTCCAAACATTTCTTTCAGTATTTGTTCTGGGTGTCAAAGTTAAAATGACAGATATATAATTCCCCTTGTTCTTGACAAACTGCATTAACCACTTGATGATAGAAGACCTTTTGTTAAAACTTATTCCTATTAGTTTTATTACTAATACTAACTTGAGAGTAAGCCTGTTTCACAGAAAAGTCTAAGCACCTTATCTTAATCTTCCACTTGCTACTGAGGTGCTTACAGCATTCTTTCTGCTTATTCTTGCCACTGTTTGACAGGGTTTTATTTATTTATTTATTTATTTATATATTTTTTTTAATTTTCCCCACAACTTTGAAGCCATCTCTACGATTCCAAATTAAATAAAGCATGGGTCACCTATAGATGATATTGATATTTGTTTATGCATCATTTGGCAATGTTTTGGCTTACTACATCTCATACTGCATGAGGCAATATGGAAGCAAAATTCAGTCATTCAAACAAGTCTATAACAGATTTGTTTTCCTTGGCTTTCTACTGTCCTTCAAAACCACTGCAGTCAGCTATACATTGTCCAACCCCACTACATGCTTTTATGTCATACCCTGTGGCCAACAGTGCATATCTTCAGGCTATGTCTATGCAAGTAAATTCAATTACGCTTAGGAAAAGTCTCAAGCACTGGAAGCAATTCTCTGTGCTTGCAAACTGCCTTTGGGTAGGTTTTTGGCACATTCCAGCTAGCACTAGCCCCTGGCAATTCTTGATCATAGTTTGGGAGTTATAACTTCTCTGCATCCATGCCCAATAGAGAATTTGCAAGCTATAAATTATGTGGTGCAAGTTAGCATCAGTGCAAGAAAACTTTATGGGACATACTTACTTTGCCTCAGTTTCCCAGTACAGTGAACTCTAACATTATATCATATCATTATATTATAAGTTTTATATGCTGTTCGTGTGGCCAACTCACTAATGTAGACCAGACAATTCCTAGTTCATATTAGTTAGCAGTATCTTTTATTTCATTTATTTTGTTTTTGTTCTGTGTTTCCATGATTATTCTTTAATCAACAAGACTAATTCCATTTTCTAAACGTTTTGTTCTTTTGTTAGAGATTGGTGAAAATCATGCAGCTTAGCCAGCTTTATTTCTCATAATACTTCCAACCTTTCTTTCACAAGGTGACACAGCTTCCAGGAAGTCTTTCATACAAAATCCTGTTTCTCTTCAAGTCCACCTTCCTTTGCACTTCCTCTTTCCTGTTTTAAGGACTATGACTGTCAGCATCTCATGTTTAATCTACCTATGCCCCACCTCAATATTCCCAATCACTTCTTCTCTATTTATTAGAAGAAAAAAAATCTATTAATTACAATCACATCCTTTAGATATTACATTTTCTGTAAAACTGGTTTGCTACTAAAGCCTTCCAAGAATTTGTGGATCAGTATGGCCATGAGATTCATCTCAACCAGCTGTTTAAATCAGCAATGCAGGCTGAGAAATCTGACTGTCATCTAAGATTTGATTATAGTCAGTAGAGAAAAAGAAGTACCTGTAGGGCTTTATCTACCTGTTGCATATCAAATGATAGCTACTGTCACTCAACAATCAGGCCAACTAACTTAGGGAACAATTTTGATCCACTTACCAATTGGATATTAAAAGAATTACAATTTCCGTCATCAAAGGATTTGTGGAATGATGTTCCACTATATAACTAACTGCAGATTACTCATTGGAAAGCTATGAAACAATTTAGGCTTTTCATCCTAACCTTTCATATAACAACTTTGATTTACCTGGTTTCTCTGTGTCACTGCATAGTGACACTGATCATAATTAACTTAGTTAAACTTTATATATTCACCTAAAATTTTAAAACTGATGGAGACCATTATTTTTATGTTAGGTCTGACTTACAGTACACCTAAATGTTAAAAATATTCTATATGTAACATTTCTGGATATAGATACTGTTACTACATTTGTAAATCACTGAATATTTCTGTTGTCCTAGAAATCTATGCTTGAAGAGAGTAATTCATTTTCATTTGAGAAAATGCCAACTATAAAAGCAGGCAATCTGAGCAATTAGCTAAAGGGGTCCTGACTTTTATTTTTAACTGTCTGTCAGTGAATTTACCACCCACAGCCTTCTCTGTGGATATATGTACAGATTATCTTTCAGGGCTCCTCAAATTCTGCTACTAAGATAGCAAGGAAATCATGTTTTCCATTTGCCTTTTGGGGGAGTGGAGAGGCAGGTGACCTATTCTCCATTATCACCAGTGATAGGACCCAGGGGAACGGTGTTAAGCTGAGGCGGGGGAAGTTTAGGCTGGACATCAGGAAGAGATTCTTCACCAAGAGGATGGTCACACACTGGAACAGGCTCCCCAGGGAAGTAGTCACTGCACCAAGCCTGTCTGAATTTAAGAAGCAATTGGACTGTGCACCTAGTCACATGGTCTAAGTTTTTGGGTAGACCTGTGCGGTACCAGGAGTTGGACTTGATGATCCTTATGGGTCCCTTCCAACTTGGGGTATTCTATGATTCTATGATTCTATGATTTTACAGAATACATCGGTAAAATATATATATTTTTTCTACAGTCTATCTTTGAGGTTACACTAAAAGCTCTTTCTCTTCAGACCATAGGAAAGAGACTTGCACTTTTCTTTATACCTTCTATCTTTGGGTATACCATCACTTTGAAATAACAGAAGGGGAATGTGTGACTTCATGTACTAGACTATTGATTTGACCACCCTAATTCATCACTGTTGCAAGTAATGTTAGCTGGCTGCCAGCTGCTCACCCAGCTGCTCTCTTACTCTTCTGCTTCAATGGGACAAGGGGAAAAACAGTAAAAATGCTCATAGGTTGAAAGGACAAGGAGATAATTTACCAATTACTGTCATAGTCAAAACAGATACTGATCTGGGGAATATTATTGTTAATTAAAAATAGAGTGAGATGGTGAAACCCAAAGACAAGAACTAAGACACCTTAACTCACTTCTTCTCAGGCTCAACTTCAGTCCTTCATTCTTGACTCCTCTGCCCCTCCTTGATGAATGGTGCACAGGAGATGGGAAATGAATGGTATGTTGTGGCAACAGTTCCTCTTTGCTGCTGCTCCTTCCTCCTCAGTACTTTTCCCTTACTCCAGCAATCAGTTCTTCCCTGGGCTGCAGTCAGGATAAGATTGTTCGGGATAACATTGTTCCAACATAGGTCTTTCACGGGCTGCAGTTCTTTAAAGCATATCCACCTGCTCCACAGGTTACATTGTGGATATCAGCTCCAAATGAGTCCTCTCCATGGGCTACAGGGAAATTTCTGCTCTGGTGCCTGTGGACCTTCTTTCCTCTCCTTCATTTCTCTCTTTGATATCTGAAAGTTTGTTTCTCACATTTTTTGTTCACTGTGTTTCTACTCTGTCTTAAATACATTTTTCCAAAGGTACCATCAGCTTGGCTGAACTGCTCAGCTGTGTCCTGTGGTGGGTCCATTGGATCCATCTATACCCAACACAGGGAA
Source organism: Cygnus olor (assembly GCF_009769625.2). Lineage (NCBI taxonomy): Eukaryota > Metazoa > Chordata > Aves > Anseriformes > Anatidae > Cygnus > Cygnus olor. The sequence continues at coordinate 170,427,392 of NC_049169.1, read as the reverse complement.
GCCCCTGGCTTTTCCTGACAGAGTCCACCCCTGCAATCCCTTCCCTCCTACCAAAACTTTGCCACCTACAGTCAATACAATCATTAACATCTTCTCCAATGTTTTTTGAATGTTCCAAATAATGTTGATCTAGAATGACCTGATTCTAATGACAGATGAGACTTCAGATGCTGCTAGGACTCAGAAAAACAAAACAAAACAAAACAAAACACCATTTCTTGTCCCTCTTTTATTTAGCATTATCACTATAAATTACTCTTTCAGTGTCCTGGCTTATTCCATTTTGTTCTTATGACCATTACCTGGAGGTGATACAGATTACTCAAACAGACCTCCTGAGGACTGAAAGCGCTGCCGTTCTATGATTAATAACATGCATCCTGTAGTCCTTGTACACTATCCTTGCATTTAAATAAACTGCAAATTAAATGGGAATAAAGAATTGCAGTGGACTGCCTAACATAATAAGATAGTGCTTCTTTTAATCCTGAAGCATTAAGTCACTTCTTGAAACCAACATTAATATTAACTAGTAATGGTTTTATCTGAAAAATCTTTTGAAAGTAGAAAAGTGCCAATAAGCGGGCTTTGTTCCCTTTATTTTTAAGATATCCGTGTCTGGAAGGTTTGAAGTTTTGCAGTCTGAAGAAGGCTGGACTTGTAGCAAAATTAACTGGAAAAAAAAAAAAAAAAAAAAAAAAAAAAAAAAGAATAGAAAAATCTTATCTTCTGTATAAGGAAAAAAAAAAGAGATTTTTTTTTCTTATCAGATCAGTCAGAAACTTTTCACGCAGATTTAATTTTTCTTTTTCCTTTTTTTTTTTTTTCTTTTTCTTTTTAATAACCCTACCACACATGTAAATTGAGTGGTGTAAACAGCATCACCATAGTTTTATAGCAATTTCATTTGTTCAGGTACTGACGTGAATGTCTCTCTGTAGAACAAAATTATGCATCAGCTTTACTTGTAATTCATACAAGTTGTTCTAAGTTTCTGTCTCACTATACCTGCAAGATAGAATGCTTTTCTTCTTTTGCCTAAATACATAATTTGTTCCTATGTGATTTTTTTAAACTGCACATTTTCATTGTATACCAGGATTTGGAGCAAGTTAGACCGCAGCATGTGCCAATAGATGTAACAACAATTCTGTCAGGGGATACCATACTGGCAGCCAGTGCCAGAATAGTCAGACTCCAAGTTGCTGGTATGGCTAAAACACTATGGCAATACTTCAGAGAAAGAGAAGTTTTCATCAGACCATTAAAAAGGTACAAGCTGCCAGCTGTCTCACTGTCCTAGAGTGTGCACTATCTAGCAACATATTCTTATGCATCAAAGAATTTGAAAGACTTTGGGAGAGAAAGATTATCTATCAATACTGCCATCATCATCATGAGGCCATTTATGCCAGTCGTCTATCACTTGATCACTCTCCTGATATCCACATAATTTTGTATTTTAACTACAATAATTAATAAAATTAATACTGGTTTGAACTGAATCAGGAAAAAAAAAAAAAAAAGTCTTTTTTTTTTTTTCTTCCTGAAATTAAGAATTCAAAATAAACCTTCAGGCTTAAATTGCCATCTGTCTCCTGTCTTGTTAAACTGAACAGCCTAGTCTAAAATAATTACTTTAAAAATAGGTGCTCAGAGATACAGGACAGTTGTTCACATCTGCAAATGGCTGTTTTGTTTCTATTGAATGTAGAACTAGTGTAAACTAAAGATTTTAATTGTAGACTGTTAAAGTGCGATGAGAAAAATATCATTTGCTGTATTAAAATGTACACAGTAGAAAAAGACAAGAAAGGAAGGATTCTTCATCACTGACTTAAAAACATGCCATACATTGGTGGAGCAATCACCTGCCAGTTTTCTGAAATTCATAACTGTACTTTTGCAGATTCAAAGAAGAGATTTATGCCAAACAGTTCCACTTTCCAGGGAAGTATTTTAGCTAACAGCTCATGACTTCATGACTTGGCCTCTCCAATACCACTGCTATTGCTATATAAAATACTTAGATCAATCTTTGTTTAAAATTATTTTTTTTTCTATAGGAATGAAACAAACAAAAAAGCAATAAAATAAAATAAAATAAAATAAAATAAAATAAAATAAAAATAAATTAAAATAAAATAAAATAATAAAATCAGCCCCCCCAACAAAACAAAACAAAACAAACAAAAAACAACAGCAAAAAGCAACCAACCAATCAAAGAAAAACAACCAACTGTTACTGGAGGTTATCGTGTGTGTTAGCTGGTTTTTAGTGTTTTTCTTTTTGTTTGTTTTTTTTGAATATATCAATGGGTTTTGCTACTATGCTATAATCTTAAACAACTCATCCCATCTGTTACTTCTTTGTCTTTCCTTTCCTTTTCCTTTCATGCCTCTGAAAGTCAGGTTGTTACTCCTAGCACTTTGAAGAGTACTGTAGTTCTTTGATGTGGTGCTCAGCCAGTGATTTTACACTACATAGTGAACTGAATCAAAGTGCCGCAATACCCTTAAGTTAGTAAAATCACAAGAGTAAAAATGAACTCTATTCTCCCATTAGGCTGAGGTTGTGGTTGAATGGAAAAATAGCATCCATTTTATAACTACTTTATGAGGCCTAATAAGGTGCTCACTATGTAAGAAATAGTTCTAGGAGTAAGAACACATTTGAACTGAAAGTACGTATCACAACCTGATTTCTATTTTCTGTGTGAAACTGGTATTTCTTTCAGTGAGTCTCTCTTTATTATTTTCTCCCTATGGAATTTCTACTTTTCTTGGATCATAAATCCATATGATTGCAAAGATCATCTGGATTCCTTGGCAAGTCTGATACTGAAAAAATTGGGTTATCCCGCTTTACTTAGACTGTTATAAAATGTAAGCGAGTCTTTTCAGAGATAGTGGTGAACAGTTCGAATATCATAAGCCTACAATCAGTTTCTCAGTTTAAAGTTACTTTTAAAGGTCCTTTGGATTCACTTTTTGCTATTAGACTTTTTCATATTTTTCATATTTCAGTTTGTCAGCAGCTCACACTAAAATATGAAGGTTTGAAAATGCAGTCCCTGAACCCAGATATCAGATTATTACTGAGTTTGAAAGCACAACATGACATTTTCCTAGATTACATAGGTATGATCCTACATTATTGGACAAATCTTTCACAGTCTCCTGGGCTAAAGAGGAATTTAAAAACATATTCTTATTGTTGCACGACATCATCAACATGTTGAAAGCATAGGTATTGAAACACCTATTTTTCAGTTACAGTCAGCCAATTTTACTTACCATTTCTAAATATGAAGAGAATTATCCATTTAAATTAAGCAGAAATTAATCATGACTCTTACACAGATCTTTGTATGTTTCTGTTACGAATATAAAGGACCGACTTCTATAAATGAGAAGAATGTGAAATCATTGCACTATTCCTCCAGCATAATTCAGATCACCCTATTAACTTCAGGTAATATATGCTTTAATATATTCAGTACTCCTAAGAAGTAATTCATTCTTCTTTCAGACAGGCTCCATAGGTGGGCAACATAAATGCATAGTATTAACATATTGTGATGACAATAAATTATTTGGGAGATGCAGCATTTACAGTAGATACCAAGGCTAAACAATTCATGAAAATCTCTGAAAAGCAGATTTATAAAGTGTACAATGTTATCTTCCAAACTAATTGTCCTTTTGCTAACCCTTGAAATATTAGGTGTTGATGCAATATACTTGGGAGACAGTCTGAGGTGTCCTCCTCTCAATTTCTGCTCAAGAGTTTCAGATGAATTTATGTAAAGAAATCTCATGTAATCAGTAGATCCTGAATATACATTGCTTTCTTTAAGCTGCATATTTTTTTTTCTCATGGATGTCTGCATTGTAATTTAGGCCAGAATTACATATGATATTGTCCTGGTTTTGGCTAGGATAGAGTTAATTTTCCTCCTAGAACCTGGTATGGTGCTGTGTTTTGGATTTAAGATGAGAACAGTGTTGATAATGTGCTGATGTTCTTTTAATTGTTGCAGAGCAATACTTACACTAAGCCAAGGACTTTTCAGCTTCTCACACTGCCTTGCCAGTGAGCAGGCTGGGGGTGCACAAGGAGTTGGGAGGGGACAGAACCAGGACAGCTAACCCAAACCGGCCAAAGGTATATTCCATACCATATGGTGTCATGCGGAACAATTAATATGGGGTGGCTGGCTGGGGTGGAGGTGACTGCTGCTTGGGGATGGGCATTGATTAGTGGGTGGGAAGCAATTGTGTTGTGCATCACTTGTTTTGAACACGTTAGATATTATTGTTATTTATTAATAATAATAATAATAATTTCTCTTCCTTTTCTGTCCTGTTAAACTGTCTTTATCTCAACTCACAAGTTTTTACTTTTATTTTTTTTTTCTGATTCTCTCCCCCATCCGACTGGGGGGAGACGAGTGGGAAGGTTAGTGAATGGTTGTGCGCTGCCGGCTGAGTTAAACCACAACAGGTATTTATAAGTGTATGTTATTTTAAATGACAACTGGACTTTATGTAAATGCTTATCTTACAGTAGCTGGACTCCATGTGTAAGTCTTCAATGTACAAGACTCCTCAGACTTTAAATCGTAAAAAGATCAATTGAATTCCTAGGTTTCATTCCTAAGCTGCCACCATGTTTGAGGGTTACTGAGACTTTATACACCATGTTATGGCATAATGTTTTACAGAGATGACAATACCCGAAAAACTGTTTTGGTTTGTATTTTTCTTTCTAGGTAAAATTCTTACTCTACTCTTTTAATAATAATAAAAATATATATATTTGAAATACAAAGCTATTTCATCTTTATTTCTAACCAAGGAAATAGAACACTAGTTTACTCCTAGTAAACTCCTAGTAACTGTAATAAAGCAGCAAGAATAAGAAAGCAGTAAGACTGTAATCCATAAGCACAGATTACAAAAATCCTCAAATTAGAATGAATGCACAGGAGGGAGAAAGGCTGGTAAAAAATCCAACCAACTAGCCAAAGTATAAATTTAAGTCCTGATTTATGTACACTGTTTGAATTTTAAGTTATTGTATTGCAAACTGCATTCGCAATCAAGATTATTCACAGCTCTGATGAGATTACAGTAAATCTGGAGAAGGAAATCTATAAGAACAGAAAATGCTGTATTTTTTCCAGGTACATAAAAACATTGAAGTGGGAGAAATATAGAATTACGCAAAACTGAAACTGAAATCAATAGATGAAAAGAGAAAAGTTCTAGAATTAAGTGATAAGACACGGGAAAAGTTCTCAGGAAAGTTTCTTATAGATGACTAAACTTCATTTCAACTCTGTCAATTACCTGAATTATTCGGTGGTTCGGTATGTAGAGACATTTATTTTAATATTATTGTAAAATTGTTGCAAAGAGTCACAGGTGGGTTATAAGTCGCATCATTACTGAATTCATTAATGTCATGCATAAATTCAGAACCAGATATTTTATACCTCCTCTTAAAATGTTCCCTGATTTCCAGCAGTGACCCTCAGAAGGCACACATATGTGTGTTACAACACACAGGTCTCCAGCCGGACTCTGTGCCGCCGATCACCACCCTCTGAGTTTGGCCAGTCAGCCAGTTCTCAACCCACTTTACTGTCCACCCGTCTATCCCATACTTTCTCAGCTTTGCTAGCAGGACGTCGTGGGAGAAAGTATCAAAAGTCTTACTAAAATCAAGGTAGATGACAACCACTGCTCTCCCCCCATCAACCCTGCTGGTGAGGCCATCATAGAAGGCAAAGAGGTTGGTCGAGCACGATTTTCCCAGGTACCCTGGGAAACTGCTTTTAAAGACATTGGGGTCCATCAGTGCTGGTCGGTTTTTAAGCACCACCTCTGAAGAGCAGAGGAACAAGGGCAGAAGGCTGGCTTGGCTGAGCAGGAATCTTCTTCAGGAACTTAGGCAGAAAAAGAAAGTGTTTGGCCGCTGTAAGCAAGGTCAGGCAACATGGGAAGACTACAGGTATGCTGCTCACCTTTGTGGAGAGAGAATCTGGGAGGTCAAAGCCCAATTACAATTGAAGCTGTCCAGCAGTGTGGGGGCTCTCTAAAGTATGTTTACAGGAAAAAGGAGGACCAGAGCAAACATTGGTTCGATACTTGATGAGAATGGTCACCTCACAAACGGGGACATAGACAAAGCAGAGATATTTAATGCATTTTTATCTCTGTCTTCCAACACCAGTGATGGGCTCTGGGAGCCCAGATGCCCTGAGGTGGAGGACCGTGACTGCAGGAATGATAAACTCCCAGTTTACCCCAAACTTGTGCGGGATTTCCTTCTCCACCTGGATGCATACAAGTCTATGGGGCCCAATGGGATTCATTCCAGAGTACTGAGGGTGCAGTTTGATGTCATTGCGGGACCTCTCACAATTATTTTTCAACGGTCTTGGGAATCCAGAGAGGTCCCAGTGGACTGGAAGCTGGCAAATTTGGTGCCAGTTTTCAAGAAAGGCAAGAAAGAAGATCCTGGCAGCTACAGGTTTCTCAGTCTCACTTCAGTGACTGGTAAAAGTATGGAGAAGATTACTCTGGGTGTTATTAAAAAATACCTGAAGAACAACGCAGTCATTGTTCAGAGTTAACATGGGCTGACTAGTGGAAGGTCATGTCTAACAAACTTAATTTCCTTGTACAACAAGATGCACAATGGGCTCTAGGTGATCCTGCTCGGCAGGGGGGTTAGACTAGATGATCTTCAGAGGTCCCTTCCAACCTCAACCATTCTGTGATTCTATGAATCTGTGATTACCCAGCTAGTTGACGCATGGAAACCAGTCAGTGTGATCTTTCTGGATTTCAGTAAAGCTTTCTATACTGTCTCTCCCAGATTCTTTCTGGACAAAAAGACCAGAATACAGTTAGATTAAAGCACAATAACACAGGTGAACAACTGTCTGATGGGTTGGGCCCAGAGGGTTCTTGTAGATGGGGTTACATCAGGTTGGTGGCCTGTCACTAGTGGGATTCCGCAGGGCTCCATTTTAAGAGCAGTCCTCTTCAATGTTTCCATAAACATTGATGAAGAACTTGAAGGCTTTTTGAGCAAGTTCGTGGATGATACCAAATTGGGTGGAGCTGTTGACTCCAGCAAAGGTGGTGAGGCTTTGCAGAGAGATCTGGACAAATTAGAGAGCTGGGCAATCACAGAATCACAGAATTGTAGGGGTTCAAAGGGACCTCAAGAGATCATTGGGTCCAGCCCCCCTGCCAATCAACAACAATATGAAGTTTAACAAGAGCAAGTGTCAGGTTCTGCACCTGGGAAGGGGCAACCCTGGTTATATGTACTGGCTGGGGGACGAGATCCTGGAGATCAGCTCCGCAGAAAGGGATCTGGGGGTTTTGATTGTCAACAAGCTGGACATGAGCCATCAGTGTGCCCTGGCAACCAGGAGGGCCAACCATATCCTGGGGTGCATCAAGAATGGCATTGCTAGCCAGTCAAGGGAAGTGATTGTCCCGCTCCACCCTGTGCTCGTGCGGCCTCACCTCAAGTACTGTGTGCAGTTTTGGGCATGATAGTATAAGAAAGATACAAAACTGTTAGAGAGGGTCCAAAGGAGGGCAACAAAGATGGTAAAGGATCTAGAGGGAAAGACGTATGAGGAGTGTCTGAAGTCATTTGGATTGTTCAGTCTGGATAAGAGGTGAGACCTCATTGTGGTCTATAACTTCCTCACGAGGGGGAGCGGAGAGGCAGGTACTGATCTCTTCTCTCTGGTGACTAGTGATATGACCCGAGGTAACAGCTTGAAGCTGTGACAGGAGAGATATCTGATAACTTCCTGGATATCAGGAAGTTTTTTCACCAAGAGGGTGCTCGGGCACAGGAACTGGTTCCCCAGGGAAGTGTTCACGGCACTGAGCCTGCTGGAGTTCAAGATGTATTTGGACAACACTCTCAGACACATGATCTGATTTTTTTTTTTTTAATTTTTTTTTTTATTATTTTTTTGTGGTCCTTTGGAGACCCAGGATTTGGACTCAATGATCCTTGTGGGTCCCTTCCAACTCAGACACATGATCTGATTTATAAATATATATGTATATATATATATATATATATATTTTTTTTTTTTTTTTTTTGTGGTCATTGGGGAACCCAGGAGTTGGGCTCGATGTTTCTTGTGGGTCCCTTCCAACTCAGACATCCTATGATTCTATGATTCTATACAGACTTCTTGGACATCAGTAAAAGTGTCATCCCATAATAAACACCTATATGTTGCAAGTGAAGGAAATTCCAGGTCCCCACAGACTATGATGACAGAACAGACAGCTCACATGTCAATGTATGCATGTAGACTACTTTAGTTTAGTGGCTCACTTCAGTTGCTTAGATATAAGTGTCTGGATGGCAAAAGGACCCCAGTGTGTTCCCAGTTTACTGGTGCTGAATTGTACATAGGTTTCAGAAGTTCTTGTGACATATGCTCAGGTGGCCAAGAAGGCCAACAGCATCCTGGCTTGTATAAGAAACAGTAGGGCCAGCAGGGCTAGGGAAGTGATTGTCCCCCTTTACTTGGCTCTGGTGAGGCCGCACCTCGAGTACTGTGTGCAGTTTTGGGCCCCTCACTACAAGAAGGACATGGAGGTGCTCGAGAGAGTCCAGAGAAGGGCAACGAAGCTGGTGAGGGGTCTGGAGAACAAGTCTTACGAGGAGCGGCTGAGGGGTCTGGGATTGTTCAGTCTGGAAAAGCGGAGGCTCAGCGGTGACCTTATTGCTCTCTGCAGGTACCTTAAAGGAGGCTGTAGCGAGGTGGGGTTTGGTCTATTCTCCCACGTGCCTGGTGACAGGACGAGGGGGAATGGACTAAAGTTGTGCCAGGGGAGGTTTAGGTTGGATATTAGGAAGAACTTCTTTACTGAAAGGGTTGTTAGGCGTTGAAATGGGCTACCCAGGGAAGTGGTTGAGTCACCATCCCTGGAGGTCTTTAAAAGACGTTTAGATTTAGAGCTTAGTGATATGGTTTAGTGGAGGACTTGTCACAGTTAGGTCATGGATTGGACTAGGTGATCTTGGAGGTCTCTTCCAACCTGGACGATTCTGTGATTCTGTGATTCTGTGTATCAGTGTAATGGGATATCTCGACTACTCCAGGATGTGACAATCACTTGTAGATACCTGTATTAAGGAAAAAAAACAGTCTCATCTGATAATATAGAGGAGACTGAACTGAGATTTGCTGATGTCCTGGAGGCTAAGCTGCTATTCAAAGGGATCTCAACAGGCTGACGATACTGTGAAGAGAAACCTCATGAAGTTCAACAAAGGTAAGTGCTGTGTCCTTTGGGATGGAATATGAAACAGTACAAGCTGGGCACCACCTTTCTAGAAAGCAGTGTTGCAGGTTGTGAAAGGCAATAAGATGGACATGAGGAAAGAGTGTATTGATGTAGCAAAGAAGGCCAAGGACACACTGGTATGTATTAGAGTGTTGTCAGTAAGTCCAAAAAGTGATTATTTTTCTCTATTTGTCATCTGTGAGAACATATCTAGAACAGTGAATCCAATACAGATACACCAAGACAATTAGGATCCTGAAGCATATGACATATGAGGACAGACGAGAAGACTAATTGGGGATCCAATTGGTGTCCTCAATTGCTTGAAAAGCAATTACAGAGAAAATAGAATCAGTCTTCAGAGCTGTACAGCAAAAGAACAAGAAACAGTGGACAAAGCTGCAGCAAGACACATATTAGGAAAAAAATATCACAATGAGAGCTGTCAAAATCTGGAACACATTACTGAAAAAGTGTGAGGAATCTTCATTCTTCCAAATACTCAGAACTCAACTGGACAAGATCTTGAGAGACATGCTCAAACTCCAAAGTCAAATCTAGCTAAGGATCTACCTAAGAATCTACCTAAATCAGGTGACCTTCACAGGTCTGCTATGACTGAAATTATTCAATTAGTCTACAGTTCTAGAATCCTATATTACAATAGTAATATTAGTAAATACATAAAATAAATAAATATATTTAGTATTTAGTATATATATATAGTTTTATATTTAGTATTATTAGTAAATAAATAAAATTAGTAAATAGTAAAACAACCCAGTCCTGAAAAGGACTTTTCAAAGTGTGACCCCTCATTCCCATACACAATGCTGCCGGAAGAAAATTGATGAAATTCTTCTTTCTGTTCTTCCCATGGGTAATTTACAGAAAGGTAAGGCACTCAGACCAGCATTTTTCTTTAATATATATTTATATACAGACAGAACACCCTCTTGAATCTGTCTTGACCTGAAAACATTATACTGTTGGTGAGAAAACACAAAGGAAAGACCTTTGGAGACCCAGGATTTGGACTCAATGATCCTTGTGGGTCCCTTCCAACTCAGACATTCTATGATTCTCTGATATGTAACTATGTCTATACATATTTACATATGTGTGTGTGAGGAGTTACATAACACTATGTAAGTGTTGAAATTACGTGCATTCCTAACATTTAAATTATTTTTCAAATATTTGCAGAAAGATATTTTTTGCCGTATTATTTTTATTGTTAATTTCATTAATGGCTTTATGTTTCTGTTCATATTGGAATTTTATTTTCTGTACTCTTTTGTCTTTCTTTTAGTATGTTTGTCAGCTGTTGAAGGTCATTTCTTTTAAAGTGTACATATGGAACTGAGTGGTATATTCCTATACCAAGAAAGACAATTTCATGATAAACCTATGGAAATTAATAAGAAAACTAATCATTTTAATAACTCCAAAGTTATCAGTGACCGAAAAGAGGTAACTGTCACAAATGTACGGATTACTTGAATAGATTGCACCACTCTAGGGTATAATTAATAAAAGATTTCTCAAAAAAATAAAAGGAAATATTTGAAGAAACAGACAAAAAAAAAAAAAAGAGAGAGAAAGAGAGATAGACTGATTTGGATCAAAAGAATAAATCTAATATACTTTAACTCTTAAAAGACAGGCTGTTTACACTCCATTAGTACCTAACATGAAATAAATAAATAAATAAATAAATAATCTAAGATAGATATTTTTCAACAAAATGAGCAAAAGATTTCTAAGATCCAGTAAGTAGAAGGTAATGCTAGACACATGCAGAGAAGACCTAACAGGCAATTTTTTAATATCTGTTTATTAATCGTTAAAACAATATGCTCTTGGATGTGCAGAATTCCCTGACATTCAAAGTCTTTAACCAAAGCACGTTTTTTTGCTGAAACTTTCTATGTCTCAGGACAAAGCTATGAACTTGATGGAGGAATTTGTAGGTGAAATTCCAATGAGCTTGATTGTACAAGAAAGCAGAACAGATAATGACAGTGATCCTTCACAGTCACAAAATTTGTGAGTATGAGCCCTACTAAATTCTCTAACCATTCTCAGATTAAATCTCTCCTTGGGAAAGGAAAGTGGTGTTAACTTTCTACTTTGCTAACGCCTCAGCAAGTACTCCTGTGCATGTCAAAGTCAGGAAGTGAATCAGATGAGAGAAAACTTAGAAGAAATGAAAGTTGGATACAAAAAGCAAACCAGATAGAAGTTTCTAGGTTTCTTAGAGTGCAGTGAAAGGTGAAACAGGACTTTATTATTATTATTATTATTATTATTATTATTATTATTATTATTATTATTATTATTGTGCTAGATTGTAGATTTCTCTGAAGCCGGGTAACAAACTAAAATATATTTAGAAAAGATGAGTTTTTCCAATTCCAATCGGTTTTACCTATCTTGCTACAAAATTGTTGTGTGCTTTTTATTTTTGTTTGTTTGTTTGTGTAGTGGGTTTATGTGGCAAGGTTTTAGTAGCGGGGAGGCCATAGGGGTAGCTTCTGCGAGAAGAATACAGAAGCTGCCCCATGTTACATAAGGGCCCCACCACTGGCCAGAGCTGAGCCAATAAGCAATGTTCTTTGTGCCTCTGCGAGAGCATATTTAAGAAAGGAAAAAACTAACTAAATAAATAAATAAATACCTGCGGGGGAACATCAGCTGGGAGAGAGAGAGGCATGAGAAACAGCCTTGCAGGTGCCAAGGTCAGTGAAGAAGGAGGGGGAGAGCTCCTCCAGGCACCGGAGGTGAAGTTCACTGAGGCCTGTGGTGAGGACCATGGTGGAGCAGGCTGTCCCCCTGCATGGGTCCCACATGGAGCAGATCTCCATGCTGCAGCCCATGTAGGAGACAACGGTGGACCAGGTGGATGTGGCCTGGAGGAGGCTGCAGCCTGTGGAGCCTGCAGGAGCAGGCCCTGGGCCAGAGCTGTAGCCTGTGGGGAGGAGCCCATGCAGTAGCAGGTGACCTGGCAAGAGCTGTGGGGGACCTAGGCTGTAGCAGTGTGCTCCAGATGGATGGGCCCCGTAGTATGGACTCATATCTGGAGCAGTTCTTGAAGAGCTGCTGCCTGTGGGAAGCCCACATAGGATCAGTTCGGGAAGGACGGCATCCCATGGGAGGAACCCCACATGAAGCAGGGGCAGGGAGTGACCAAGAAGGAGCAGCAGAGACGAAGTGCTATAGACTGACTGCAACCACCATTCCCCCATTCCCCTGCACTGCTTGGAGGGAGGAGGTGGAAAAGGGCAGATGGGAGGAAGGCATTTGTGGTTTCTTTCCTTTGTTTCTCACTTCTCTAGCTTGTTATTAATAGGCAATAAATCTTACTATCTCCCTATTCTGGGTGTGTTTTGCCCATCGCAATAATTGTTGAGCAATCTCCCCATCCTTATCTCAACCCTTGATCCCTTTGCATCATATTTTCTCCCCCTCTTCCTTTGAGGAGGGGGTGAGAGACGTAGTTAGGAGAATCTTAGCAAGTAGAGATAGAGCGCTGACAGTATTAAACTAGTGGATGCTACTTAGTGTCTTTAAAGCAAGAAGCTTTGGGCCCCTTACCAAGGTTAGTCTCTTGATAAGAGCGTGAGCCAGTCTTAAAAAACTGGCAGAAACTGGTCCTGCGGATGGACAAGAGCAAAAGAGCAACTGAGTCTGCGCAAAGACAAGAGGTCAACTAGCGGTGATGAGGAGGAGTCATCAACCTTCATCCCCACGACCCCCAGCGACCACCACCAGGAGACACTGCGCAAGCGCAGATGGGAGGAGCTTACGGAAATAACTTCTTGAACGAATTTTAATATAAAGCGGGGACAGGTTATGCGTATGTATAGGTGCATTGTGAAACTTCATCCATATGTAACTCTTTACTGCATATAACCATGGCAAGTTGCCATGTCGTGTGTGCATGATTTTGGTGAGACTACCCCCGTGCTGCTCAGCACTGAATAAACATACGTACTTTACAATTGTGGAGTCTGTTTTCTGCAAGTCAGTGGAGTGAGAGAGCATCTGTGGTAGAGCTCAGCTTCCCACCCATGTAAAACCACCACAGTTTGTTCTGTAGCTTAGTACAATGTTAAATGTATATGATAACCTTCAAAAAGCAAAATTTAATGGCAATATCTATCACAATTCTTTATGTTTAAACCATTTAAATATAAATCCCCCCCTTCAGCCTTCCATACCCAGCCATCTATCTCAGCCTTTACAAATTCCTATTTCCTTGATGGGTCGTTAGATATTCCTTCACAAACTTCCATCTATTGGTGTGTGATGGAGACTTTTTCAAGGTTCTGATTTCTAATTGTAATCACACGCTGTATCAGACAGATGTTTCAATTAATGTGATTACATTTATATAGGTAGAGATGCCCTGTCTAGGAATATAGCACAAAATTTCTCATACCGAATAAGATTGAATTACCAGCAGGTATGCCTCAAAGTAAAATGAATTTCTTTCAGTCTGTAATAGTTAAGGACTGTTTTTTCAATGTGATTGGTAACATGCAAAGCTTGAGCTGGCAGAGTTACTTTGAAAGTGCAGCACTTCACGTGGTGAATATACAGATAGAAGAACCCAGAATCTGAAATTGCTTAAATGTTTTATTTCGGTGTGATACAACTTGTCCTGATCGGTTTCATTTTCAGCCAGGTGTATGTTATTATGTTTTACATTTTATAAACCTGTTACTAAATTGGAGGACAAAGTTTGTGTAACTTCAAAAATGTCCATATATCTTGCTGTTTTCCTGTTATAGAAAATTAATGGAGGCTATTTAAAAATACTTAAAAGGAATTTAGCATGAATGTTATTGCAAACTATAATATTTATTACAAGGAAATTGTACTAGTAGTAAGCTAGATATTTTTCAATAAGTTACTATCTATTATTTATACTTCTTATTAATAAATGTAAATCTATATTTAGATTATATATTTAGATTTTATGTGTGTTTTCTAGTAAATATTAATGCTTTTATCTAACAAAGAATGTAAGAATTCTGAAAATTGGATTATGAAGGGTCTAACCTTGTTCTGCAGTGGAATGCACATCTCTGGGTTAGGTGCTTAAACTCCTATGCAGAATACCAGGACAGACAGGTACCTGAAAATGGGATCTGGAAAACAGCATTCAGTGTTTTACTTAACTGAGGAAAAAAAAAAAAAAAAGATGGGGGCAGAGGTACATCACTTCCTAAATTACTGCCAACAGGACTGCTGCTTAGAATGAATTAACAGCAATATTCTTAAATAATTAATTAATAAATAAATTAATAATAATAATAATAATAATAAAAATAAAAATACACGCACATAAAAAAAATCACTCTTCTATTAGGATGTTGTTAAAAACTTTAAATTCTGATTGCTGTTCAAAGGTCTGTTGGTAAATTGTAACCATTTTAAAGTTATGGCCTTTCTAAAGTTATCAAGGATCAGACTTGAGTCTGAACTCTCATCTTAAGTGGGAACCATGACCATGAAATAGCAAGAGCTTTTTTCTCTGTCTCCATAATGTATTTACTCTTTAAATATTTTATGTATTTCAACAAGAGAGATAACTCATCATTTTTTCCCAGTGGGGTACATGTTTTTGGTGAAAAAAAGACGAAGAGGCAATGTGGATTTTAAACCTTCTGAGAGAAAATTTAACCTGTATTAAATTTGCTCACTGGGAAAATGCCCTAGCTTGTGGCTATAATAGTCATTGAAATCGTCTCCTTTTGGTACATTGTTGCTGTGTAATTTGTAAGTTCTGAGTGGTATTAGGCTTTGACCTATTTGTACTTGTAAATCTATTTGTGATATATACAGAGAGGTAGCTCTACGAGTGGGATGACCAACAATGCTAAAAAATAAAGTACAAATACAGATCAGGTGACTTTGCATTAAAGTGACAGATACTCAAGAACTAACAAGTTTAGCCTGTGATGTCTACATTCTGCCAAATTCCCACTCCAGGTACCATGGTTGCTTGTAGCCTCTAACTTATACTGTACTTTCATCTGTTATGAATATTGTCACTTTGTTTCTAAGAATTGGAGATTAGTTTGTGTAACTTCAAAAAAGAAAACTATTACTCTTCAATATAAATAATCAATAAAGACATTAAAATGCGTATTTTAAAGTACAGAATACATTAGAAACTAATTGCATTTCTTTGGAGTATCACTAGCCACAGTTAATTATTATTGCACAATGTAGATTGACATTTTACTGCCTGTATAAGAGTTCAGACTTCTTCTTGGATACCCTTTGTTCTCTGTAACCATTAATATTTGCAATATTTTTGGATAACATACTTTTTCTTTTTTTCATGGTATTTAATGCTCAATGCCTTAAGCATGAGTATTGTAATGTTGATACTGTGGTTTCTAATGACAGTTTTTCAGTCTGACTTTTTTAGGCATTTCTTGTTCATTATCTTGTTTGTGACCTTCAAACATTCTGGAAGGAGATATTGAGATGATACCACTTCTAGTTTTAGTATCATAGAATCATATAATATCCTGAGTTACTCACAAGGATCATTAAGTCCAGCTCATGGGTCCACACAGGACCACCCAAAAATCAAACCATGTGTCTGAGAGCACTGTCAAAGTGTTTCTTGAACTCCAGCAGGTTTTGAGCTATGACCACTTCACTTGGGAGCCTGTAGCAGTGCCCTACCACCATATCAGTGACGAACCTTTTCCTAATATCCAGCCTCTCCCTCCCCTGTCACAGCTCCATGCCATTTCCTTGGGTCAGTGTCACCACAGAGGAGATCAGCACCTGCGCCTCCACTCCCCCTTGTGAGGATGCTGTAGGCCACCACAAGGTCTTCCTTCAGTCTCCTCCTCTCTAGGCTGAACAAACCAAGTGAACACTGCTGCTGCAGCGTATGACTAAAGTGTGCATGCTCACTTCTCTAAATGGAGGTGAAGAAAATAAGGACTTAGTATTTGTTTATCTTATCAGGTATGACCCCCTCCCCCCCCCTTCAATAACTCTGTTTTAAAATAATATTTTTCTATTTTCTCTTGATATCTCTCTTACCCTGTATCTAGGTATGACATGAGGACAATCTTGTCAGAACAGGAGATTAGAAAGGATGGACAAACTGAAATGAAAGGCAACAATGACATTTCAGTAGTGCTTGCCACTGAGATGGATTTAACTAGACATTGACAAAACTGGGCTGCAGGAATTTATGCAGGTTATTTCAGCTCACCATCACCCATAGCTGTTGCATTAGCTGTGAACACTAATTAGGTTAAACAAATGCTGAAAAGAGTACCAGAAAAATGTGATTAGACTGACTTCGGACAACTTCCTGTAAAAAAGTCAGACAAAAAACTTTCAAAGTGAATGTTTGCTAATCATTTGCTAGGTAAATGGAAGAAATATTATTCCGGAAATAGGATGATATTCCCCACCACCACCCTTTTGTCTAGTAAAGGTATGAGCATGAACACATATACATTGTATTATGTCAGTATAACATACACTCTTTGCCATTGACCTTACATGGATAACATGCCTAACCAGCTGATATTTAGTAAATTCACTTATAATAAAGACATAAAAACACTAAACCACCACTTTTTGTTTATTTTTTACTACCAGAGTAAAGCTCCTGTCTGCCATGCTTGTAGAAAACTAAAGAACAAAATTTATATATAAATCCATTTCACTAATAAATGTAGGCTATGTATGTTGATAAAAATCACAGAACAGAATTACAGAATGGCCGAGGTTGGAAGGGACCTCTGAAGATCACCTAGTCCAACCCCCCCCGCTGGATCACCTAGAGTATGTTGTGCAGGTTGGCATCCAGGCAGGTTTGGAATATCTCCAGAGAAGGAGACTCCACAACCTCTCTGGGCAACCTGTTCTAGTGCTCTGTCACCCTCACAGTAAAGTGCCCCGTCATATTGAGCTGGAACCTCCCGTGCTTGTTTGTGCCCATTGCCTCTCTTGTGTCGCTTAGCACAACTGAAAAGAGACTAGCTCCATGCTCTCAACACCCTCCCCTCAGATATTGTTGTGGTTTAACTGAGCCGGCAGCTAAGCACCACACAGCTGTTCGCTCACCCTCCCCCACCCCCCTCTGGGATGGGGGAGAGAAACGGGAAAGTGAAGCCTGTGGGTTGCGATAGAGACAGTTTATTAAGACAAAAATAATAATAACAATAATGGTAATAGTACTACTAATAATAATGTGTACGAAACAAGTGATGCACAATGCAATTGCTCACTACTTGCTGACCGATGCCCATCCTATCCCTGAGCAGCCAGCTACCCCACCCCAGCTAGCCACCCCTATATATTGTTTAGAATGACATCAGATGGTATGGAATACCCCTTTGGCCAGTTTGGGTCAGCTGTCCTGGGTCTGTCCCCTCCCAGCTCCTGCTGCATCCCTAGCCTGCCCGCTGGCAGGACAGAGCGAGAAGCTGGTTGGTGTAAGCATTCCTCTGCAACAAGTAAAACATCAGTGTGTTATCAACACTCTTTTCATCCTAATACAAAACATAGCACCCTACCAGCTACTAGAAGGAAAATTAACTCTATCCTAGCTGAAACCAGGACATATTTATGTACATTGACAAGGTCTCCCCTCAGTCTTCTCTTTTCCAGGTTAATCAGGCCCAGTTCCTCCAGCCTGTTCTTGTACAACAGGTGCTCCAGTCCTCTAGTCATCTTTGTAGCCCTCCTCTGAACTCACTCCAGTAGTTCTACATCCCTCTTGTAATGGGGAACCCAGAACTGGACACAATATTCCATGTGAGGCCTACCAGGGCTGACCAGAGGGGGAGGATCACCTCCCTTGACCTGCTGGCAACACTCTTCCAAATGCACCCCAGGATACTGTTGGCCTTCTTGGCCACAAGAGCACATTGCTGACTCCTGGTCAGCCTGCTGTCCACCAAGACTCCCAGGTCCTCTGCAGAGCTTCTCTCCAGCAGGTCAGCCCTCAGCTTATACTGGTGTTTGGGGTTATTTATCCCTAGTTTCAGGACCCTGCACTTACCCTTTCTGAAATTCATGAGGTTCCTCTCAGCCCAACCCTCCAGCCTGTTGAGGTCCCTCTGAATGGCAGTACAGCCCTCTGGGGTATCAGTCACTCCTCCGAGCCTTGTGTCGTCAGCAAACTTTCTGAGGGTGCGCTCCGTTCCATTGTCCAGGTCATTCATGAATAAACTGAACAGCACTGGACCCAGTACTGACCCCTGGAGGACATCGCTTGCTACAGGCCTCCAACTAGGTTACACACCACTAAGCACAACCCTCTGAACTCTACTGTCCAGCCAATTGCCAATCCATCTCACTGTCCACTCATCTAGGCCTCACTTCCTGAGCTTGTTTATGAAGATGTTATGGGAGACAGTGTCAAAAGCCTTGCTGAAGTCAAGGTAGACCACATCCACCACTCTCCCCTCATCTACCCAACCAGTCATCTCATCGTAGAAGGATATCAGATTGGTCAAACATGATTTCCCTTTGCCCAATCCATGCTATTCATAAACAATGAATTAATTCATCATGGCATTTGAAGAAAACGATCGCTGCTCCTTCATGGCTGATACCAGCCAAAAGTCTGAAAGAATCAACTGTCTTATCCAAGGGAATAACACCCTCTTTCAGACATATGTATACTTGTAACAGAGATCTAAAAGTATCCTGCTGTTTTAATATTTGGAAATTATTATTTTTTTAAATGGTTTAACTCTGTGTTCAAGGTGAGAAATACAAGCATTCTAATGAGATCAATTTTACTTGTTTGATCACAGAGTGAAATTTATGCTTTAAAAAGTTATAGCTTTGGTACAGGTATATGCTGGATATATGTCTATTGACTCCAATATCACAACTGTCAGTAAGTCACAATGCAGATATGAATGACTAATTCCTATAATTGTAAGATGTGATCTGATATTGAGGAAATTAAAATAATTATTTCCTCAATTCCAGATTTTTGAAATTTAATAATTAAAATGAGTGGCAGCTGTAACATCTAGACCTAAGTGTTGTCCTGCTCCCAGTCAGAAATCTCAGAAAAACAATGTCTGTGTCTTCAGTATCAGCAATAAGGGAAGAAACTATTGTATTTATGGGCTGAAATTTATTTAAAAACTTCAATTATTTATGTAATTTGTGTTATGTCAGAAGGTTATAAATTTAATTATTTAATAATTTTAATGATTAAATATTTGTTGTATTCTTGATCAAGCAGAAATTTCACTGTTGAAAGTCTAAAGATACATTATATTAGATAACAGGCAGCTTCTACAAGATGTTTGAGAAATATCTTTATCTTTCAAATTTGAAAATCTTCCATCTGGAGTTTCATTCCCACTTTTTGTTGAGTAGCACTCTCTTGGCTGAGAAGCAAAGTCATATGTTCTTTTTGGGATAGTTCATTTATGTACTCTTGAGCTTTCCTTCACCAAGGAATTTTCAGTGCTAGTCAATCTTCCAAGAACAGGGATTTGCAGAGACAGATCTCCACAGAGACTGGAAGGCTTTTTATGTGGAACGGTCTGGGGATAATACCTCTTCATAGCCAGTTAATCTGCCATCTTTTCTTTTTCAAAGTGTGTTTTTTTTTTTTTTCCTTTCTTTTTTTTTCTTTCTTTCTTTCTTTCTTTTTTCTTCCTTTCTTTCTTTTTTTTTCTTTTTTTTTTTTTTTTTTCTGTATTTTTTTCTGTATTTCATATATACTGATAGAAAGAATAAACTGAATGTGGCTGGAACCATAGTCCTGTGTGGAAACTAGCATCATATAGTGAGATTTTAGGTTGATCACACATCAAATCACTGCTTTCTAGTTGTCTGTGCTTGTATCATTGCTAAAATACACACTTTTGAAAAAAGTGGTATGGTTTCGCAGATGCAACATACTAACATACTGGAAAACACCTATTTTTAGGCCAGTGGATATACTAATATATGAATAGCAAATCTTAAAAGCACAGCTTGATTAGCATTCGCTATTAGCATTCACTATTAGAGCACAGTTCAAGCTAAAGCACAAAAATATTTTTTAACCTCAAAGGGCTTTGGAGGTTTGTAAGGTGCACATAGTTTTCATCTTATTTTCCTTAAATCCAGAGATAGCACATAGTTTTCATCTTATTTTCCTTAAATCCAGAGATACTCCATTTTTAGACACATGAGTAAGTCCAGAAATAAGAAGGAAATCATTGCTGTAGTCCTGGCATTAGCAAAGTTGCATGCATCTGGCAGTATGGAATAGTAGATATTTTGGAAGCAAAAAAATATTGTTTACTTTGTTTATGCCAGGAAAGATGTTTAGCCCACAGCTATTTCATGGCACTATTCATGTCCAAGATCTGAGAGCAATGGAATAGATCTTGCTTGCTTGTGGACCTTTGTTGTTATTTTTGGATAAAAAATAACAACAAGAACAAAGTGTAAAAAGTCATCCTATTAGAATATTCAGGGCATTTCAGGAATGACACTAAGCATAATGATTTACTATATATTACAGCAGATAAGCTCCTTTAAAATTCCTCTTCAACTCCACAACTTTTTCACTTGGCCTCTTTTTCTTTAAGTAACAGTGATGCAGTGGAATCCAGCAGAGCACAAGCTCAACTGATATCTATCTCAATTGATTAGCTGTCTAGCAGATTTGATTTTCAGAATAGATACTCGTGAGAGCTCCAATTCATTAGTGGTTGTCCACATGTGATTAGAAACTGTGGGGTGTCTAACACCCTCTTTTAATTGATCCAATTTCATATTCCTTGTGGTCATTAAGTGTGTTAATGGTAGCTTAGCACCTGCATTAAGAAACAAACTTAACAACATCCTATAAATGACTTTAAGTCAGCAGGTGCCAAATTTACAGGAGGAAAAAAAAAAAAAAAAAAAAGACATGATTGCTGCTGTAGTGTTAGTGCAGGACAGATATGGAGTAATAAAATGTTACAATTGTTTAATCCATCACAATCAAGCAGTTATAATTTGATGATGACATAATTGCTATATTATTACTATCTTTTGTTACTGATTGTCCCTTCTTCACTCAAGGGTATCATTCCTGTTTTATGATAATAACTACACATTCATATATTCTACTTTGTAAGGAAGTAAAGCTTCCTACTTTCTTCACTAGAATGAGCTTGCAGATAGCCAGCTGTATTAGTAATAGGTTATGCCAGGAAGGCATACTGATTTTTTATGCTTGTGCTGTATTTATACGGACATTTTGCTTGAGAAATCTTTCTGTAAATCATATGAAACCTCTCACTCTAAAAACCTATTTCTAATGTTTTCTGATTCCAGCAGGACTGGCTGTACTGTAAAAGTAAATTCTGAATACTACATAATCCATTTTTTTTATTAATATTACACTGAATTTTGCATCATTATTTTTAATAAGAAATGTAAGATTTAATTTTTTTATTTATAAAGGCTGTCCAAAGCTTTATCCATTCTTTTCCCCAAATATATGTGCTCACCTGATACTTAAATTTCAGGATATCACTGAGTTCCACATATACATATTCCTAGAATTTTACCCCTCCCCATGTCAAAGCCTACCCCATTCTGAGTAGCCAGATGCCTAAGCTCTGTTGTTTTTTAGAAATTATCTGGAGAAATATCTGTGCTCCCTAAAGGATTTAATCTGTGAAGCATTTTAAGAATGGTGCATTTAGCATGCAGCAGATTAGGTTGTCATATAAAATGGAGCTACTCTATGCTCTTGTATTGTACAACAGAGTAACCGGCAGTAATTTCCCATAATAACTAAGGAGACAAAGAGAGCTTTGAGAGATAAAAGGGAAAGAGATCTGTCTGAAGCCACTACACTGGTTATGCCATACGGTTAAAAGACAGAAGGAAATGCCCAAAAGAGAACTATTCCTGGAAATTTTTGACAACATTTAAAATAATTTATATCCACAAGGGTCAGTACTGAAACCAGTGCTGTTTAACACCTTTGTCAGTGACATGACAGTGGGATTGCCTCCCCAGCAAATTTGCTGATGACACCAAAGTGAGTGGTGTGGTCAACATTCTGGAGGGAAGGGATGCCATCCAGAGGGACCAGGACAGGCTTGACAGATGGGCCTCTGTGAACATCATGAATTTCATCAAGACCAAAAATGTAAAGTGCTGATGATGCAAAGTGCTGCATCTGGGCCAGGGTGATCCTAAGCACAAATACAGGCTGGGCAGAGAATGGATTGAGAGCAACCCTGAGGAGAAGGCCCTTGGGATGTTGGTTGATGAGAAGCTCAGCATGAGCTGGCAAAGGGTGCTTGTAGCCCAGAAAGCTGACTGCATCCTGGGATGCATCAAAAGAAATGTGGCCAGCAGGTCAAGGGAGGTGATTCTCCCCCTGTACTCTGCTCTCATGAAACCCTACCTGGAGTACTGTGTTCAGCTTTAGGGCCCCCAATGCAAGAAGGACATGGAGCTATTACAAGGTCAGAGGAGGGCCAAAGATAATCAGAGGGTTGGAGCACTTCTCCTGTGAAGAAAGGCTGAGAGAGCTGGGCTTCTTCTCACCGAGGTGACTGGCTCCGGGGCAGACACTTTCTGCAGTGGAGCAGGGGATTGAGGTGGGCAGGGTTTTTTTCTTCCGGCATGAAGGCCACTCGAGGCAGCCGAGGGCTCCCAACGTCCCCCAGGGCTCCATTTTAGGGCCAGTTCCTTTCAATGTTTTTATAAATGATTTGGATGTAGGACTAGAAGGTGTTTTGAGCAAATTTGCTGATGACACTAAACTTGGAGGAGTTGTGGACTCTGTTGAGGGTGGAAAGGCCTTGCAGAGAAATCTGGACAGATTGGAGAACTGGACAATCACCAGCTGCATGAAGTTTAACAAGAGCAAGTGCCAGGTCCTGCATCTGGGAAGGGCAACCCTGGCTATATGTACAGACTGGGCGACTAGATGCTGGAGAGCAGCCCCACAGAGAGTGATCTGGGGGTTTTGGTTGACAGCAAGTTGAATATGAGCCAGCAGTGTGCCCTGGCAGCCAGGAGGGTCAACCGTATGCTGGGATGCATCAAGCACGGCATTGCTAGTCGGTCGAGGGAAGTGATTGTCCCGCTCTACTCTGTGCTGGTGCAGCCTCACCTCGAGTACTGTGTGCAGTTCTGGGCACCACAGTATAAAAAGGACGTGAAACTATTGGAGAGTGTCCAGAGAAGGGCTACAAAGATAGCGAAGGGCTTAGAGGGGAAGATGTATGAGTGGCGGCTGAGGTCACTTGGCCTGTTCAGCCTGGAAAAGAGGAGGCTGAGGGGAGACCTCATTGTGGTCTACAGCTTCCTCACGAGGGGCAGTGGAGGGGCAGGCGCTGATCTGTTCTCTTTAGTAGCAAGTGGTAGGACTCGAGGGAAAGGAGTCAAGCTGTGGCAGGGGAGGTTCAGGCTGGATATCAGGAAGAGGTTCTTCACTAAGAGGGTTGTTCAGCACTGGAACAGGCTCCCCAGGGATGTAGTCACGGCACCAAGCCTGACAGAGTTCAAGGAGTGTTTGGACTGTGCACTTAGTCACATGGTCTGAATTTGTGGGTAGACCTGTGTGGAGCCAGGAGTTGGACTTGATGGTCCTTATGGGTCCCTTCCAACTCGGGATATTCTATCATTCTATGATTCTATGATTCTTCAGTCTGGAGAAGTCTGGAGAGACCTTACGGCATCTAGTACAGCATTTAGTACCTAAAGGGCACCTGCAAGAAAGCTGAAGAAGGACATTTTACAAGGAAATGTAGTGATAAAATACCACTACCTGAAAAAATAAATAAATAAATAAATAGTGTAATGACTATAAACTGAAAACAGGTTGCCCAGATAAGTTCATAGAATCATAGAATCATAGGATCATCAAGTCCATCTCCTGGCACCACACAGGTCTGCCCAAAAGTTTAGACCATGTGACTAAGTGCACAGTCCAATCTATTCTTAAATTCAGACAGGCTTGGTGCAGTGACTACTTCCCTGGGGAGCCTGTTCCAGTGTGCAACCACCCTCTCGGTGAAGAACCTCTTCCTGATGTCCAGCCTAAACTTCCCCTGCCTCAGCTTAACACCGTTCCCGTGGGTCCTAGTTGTGAATGCCCCATCCCTGGAGATGTTCAAAGCCAGGTTGGATGGGGCTTTAAGCAACCCCATGGCAGGGAGCGTTGGAATTAGATTATCTTTAAGGTCCCTTCTAACACAGGCCATTCTATGATCCTATAATATAGAAGAATGGGGAAGATACAGGTGAAAGAGAAGAAAAGGATAGAGAAAATGAGAAGGACAGAAAAGGAAAAGGACAGAAAAGGACAGTTGCCTTTAGGAAAGGCAACTGGCAGGATAACAGAGAAACGTCTTCCTCTCAAAAATGTATGAAGTTTCTAAAATTTCAAATGCTGTGGAAAATCAGTGATGTTGGCTTCTGGGCGCAGCCATAACACAGAAGTAAAGGAAATATAAAATTTAAAACAGACGATCTTCAGAAATGAAAAGAAGTACTGATTTGAAACGAAGATGTACAAGTACAGAAAAGTATTTATCCTGTCTATTAGCATTATTAATAAATAATAAGAAGAATAAAACCACAACCAACCAGCCAAAATAAATCATATTTTTGTTTATTTTTGTAATAAATCAATGCACATGCATTGTGCCACTGACTGTAAAATTGCTAGAACCTAAATATATCCTAGATGTTTCCTTGAAGCTTTGGAACATGCAGTGTCAAAGAAGAACCATCAGAAGATACTGAGGTGTTTTATGGTAACAGAAAGAGAAACATCTCTGAGAAAATAATTGGGTTGCCTGATTGCTATCAACTGCTATTTCCTAGGTGAACGTGGAGCTCTATTGCCAGGGAATAGAATTTCTTCTTTTCCTGGAAAGCACCAAGCACTTATCTGGGTTGTGACAACATGTTTTTTTGCTGTTACCTTGGAGGAATGGAAGGGAATGGAAGGAAAGAGGTTTGTTTCAACAGATGGACTCCACACTTCGTTGCAAAGTGGCAGCTGACACATAGTTCTGACACTTCTTGAGAGAGACTGAGGCTGCCTACTTCAGAGAGGATGAAGTGAGCTCTTTGGGTGTTTAGCACAAACCAGAAGCTTCTAGCTGTTTTACCATATGGGGATAGTGTTTCCTATGAAGCATCTTTTGCTTATTAATTTCTCTGGAGTCAGAAATCTTTGTGTGCTTAGCTTTAAATGGAACAATTAATTAAAATGGTCTAATATAAACATTTGCATATATGTTTGTATGTATATGTTTATATAATGACACTAAATTTATTGAATTAGTTCAACTGAGCTAACAGATTGTCATGACTGACATAATGATATACAATCAGCAAGTTGCTGTGTCAAAGCCTAGCATTCAAATCTAGTATTCAAGGGAAATACTCTTCTTGCTTATGCTTAATATGACAACATTTTTCTCTTGGGAACAGACAATATGAATATAGTTGTTTCAAGAAGGTGTAAAATACGATTGTATTAATATAACAATTAATATAACAACGCATGCTATGTAAGTTTGTATTATTCTTATATTCTCATGTATCACATCTTGATTCAGAACAAAAATGTTGTGAGATATTCTTCAATTAGGTAGTTAAAGGAAAAAATAAAAATGGAGCCATATATAAAACCCCACTGAAAAAAATAAATAAATCATTTTCATGCTTTTTAACAAAAGTCCAAGAATACAAACATAACTCAAGAAAAATGTACAGGTAGCAATCTGAGGAGAATAATGTGATCATGAGTTCAGTGATAGTGATTGGGCCAGTAGGTGGGCATTTGGTTTTAATCTAGTAATGACCGTGTTGTGGTTTAACCCAGCAGGCAGCTAAGAACCACACAGCCATTCACACGCTCCTCCACACAATGGAAAGGGGAAGAGAATCAGTTAAAAAAAAAAAATTAAAAAATTGAGATAAAGACAGTTTAATAGGACAGAGAAAGAAGGGGAAAATAATGATAATAATTATGATAAAGGAATATACAAAACAAGTGATGCACAACACAATTGCTCACCAACCCCCAGCACCACTCCCTCCCACTCCAGCCAAATCCTGAGTTTCTGAATAACCCTTTAGTCAGTATGGGTCAGCTGTCCTGGTTCTGTGTCTTCCCAGCTCCTTGTGCACCGCCAGCCTTCTTGCTTGCAGGGCAGTATAAGAAGCTGAAAAGTCCTTGACTTACTGTAGCAATTTAGTCTCTGAAACAATTAAAATATCAGTGTATTATCTGCATTATTCTCATCCTAAATCCAAACCACAGCTCCATACCAGCTACTAGGAAGAAAATTCCCAGCCAAAACCAGGATACAGACAAAAGGAAATGATACAAGTCAAGGCCTAAAATCTTTCATAAGCTTATAAGAGAATGGCTAAGTAAAACTCTCCAAAATGCCTTTTTTTGCTTCCTGGTCTCTTCCTGATTTTCTGATCTTCTTGCAAACTCACACAGGCTAAAGTGGTAGAAATAATTAATAATTATTCTGTACTAGCCTTTAGGAAAATCTAAACCTATTGAAACTTTTCATTACTGTTTCCCTGCTTGTCTCTATATTTCTTTATGAATTTCCCATGGGGGAAAAATCATTAACTGACTAATGAATACCTGGGTCATAAGTATAAATTATGCAGATTCTGTAGACAACTATTAGGTACAATTTGAACCATTTAATTCGTCATTAACTCCTTAGAGTGAATGCTCTATTGTCTTGTCAAGTGTTGTTTTTATTAGTAAATTTAATTTGATGCTTATATTTCTAATAGAATATCGAAGCAGTTATATAAATACATATATAAAACAAACAAACAAACAACAAAAACAGTTACATAAATAGCCTGTGATAACAGTTTGCATAGAATCCAGACAAATTCTCAGTTAGTGTAAATTGATTTTCCTCTAATAAATTTAATTATAAGATGCCAGTTTATAGAAGTTGAGGTCTTGGCTCTTAATATCAAAGAAGCAGTATCCGTTTTGGGATCCTACCTGGCATTACATTTTCAAGTTGCTACAAGCCCAATGTGTTGTCATCCTGCTGTAGGAAAATCACACAGGGAATTTTTTTATTTCAGTGCAAAATAAGAAATATAGTCTATACTGAGAGATCACAGAACTGCACAATTATAATTAGAGCTATACAATGGATGAATGATTAGAGATGTACAATAACTTCAGCTGATGTAGTTCAAATTCAAAAAAATATATATTGCTTTATTTTAAGCATTGGGAAATTCTTTATAC
Organism: Cygnus olor; assembly: GCF_009769625.2. Lineage (NCBI taxonomy): Eukaryota > Metazoa > Chordata > Aves > Anseriformes > Anatidae > Cygnus > Cygnus olor. The sequence continues at coordinate 170,399,761 of NC_049169.1, read as the reverse complement.
ATGAAAATTGATACATGAATATAACTGTACTGCATATTGTGGAAAACATTCATGATGAGCTGTGGATAAACTGGCAAACTGTCTACACCTTGTTACAGGACTTTGAGTTGTCTGAAATGCCCTACAGGTGAGGAAGTGTACCTTTATTTGGGTTTAATTGAGCTCACTTTATTTTGGAGAGTGCTCTGAATCTCAGGGAAACTAGTGAACAGGATATGTGACATATGCACATTTGCCAGCACATACAGAGACAAGAACGTTCATGTGTTTTAATCTTCTACTGTATCCTATCACTACAATTCTTTGGCAAAATTTGCCCTCAACACAGCAGTTTGCTTGCCTACCTTCTACTTCTAGACAGGATTTTGAAATCATGTGGGTTATAAATCCCCAGAAGAACTTAGTCTGAAAGACATTTTAAGGACAAGCCTACCAGAAAGACTGAGTCTTTCACAGCATACAGCTATAAATTTTTCTTTAAATTTTTTGGTTGAAGTCATTTGGAGTAGAATCAGGTCTTGTATGCACACTTCAAGAATAAGAGCATTTTATCCTGTTTGGAGAATGTGGTTGTTCTTTAAGCCTAAATACAGTATGATATGGTTATTACTGTTCATCTAAATGCTTTATTGATAATAATACTTCAAATGATTACATGATGTCGGGGAACTGTGGTTTTAAATTATATAGTATTTGTCTTCTTTATGAATATAGCAATTAAAATTTGGAACTACAAATATCACTTTATGTATCTACCAGACTCATACTTTTTGTCTTCATTTGGCAAATATTTAAGACTCAAGTAATTTTCGGACACAGTACTCATTTATCTGTAGCTTAAGGACATATGCTTCTATTTCATAGTTCATTTTTCCTTCTTTCTATTTCTTTAAATTCAAAGGAAAGAAACAGGAATTGGGTCCTTTGTCTGAATTTTGTTTGTGTTAACCTGCTTTATTGAAAACTTCATACATAGGCAATACTTGTAACAATGATCGAAGGTGTAGAAATTCTTTCTGAAGCAGTTTCACTACAAGAAAATATTTAAATGTTCAATGTGGGACTGATTGGAACCCAAGCCTCCACTTGAGCATAGGAGTGTAGGTTTGAGTCATATGATTTCTCTCTGGTCCTATCTCATAGGATCATAAAATAATTCAGGTTGGGAGGGACCTCAGTAGGTCTCTAGGCCAGCCTAGCAGAGCAGGGTCAGGAAAGGGGCAGATCAGGTTGCTTAGGGCTTTTTGCAGTCTGGTCTTGGAAACCTCCACAATCTCTCTGGGAAGACTACTCCACTGCCTCCTTATCAAGAAAAAAATTTTCCTTATAGCAAACCAGGTCCTCTCTTTTTTTTTTTTTTTTTTTTTTTTTTAACTTTTTATGTTGCATTACGTATTGTGCTCATATGTTGGTGTGCATGTGTTTAGGAGCAACTCTTTTAGTGATTTCACACATTTCTCTTACAGAACTGTCAGACAATCAAATTAGCAGACCTGAAAGGTAATATCAGTCTCTTGATCATGGCACAATGGAGTAGGAAATTTCTTATGCTGGCTCTGTCACAAATTAAGCCACAGATTTTTTTATGAACACAGCCACACACACACATATCAATGTGCCTTTACACTGGTCATTCCTAATGGCACCTTTAGACATCATTTCACCTTTTTGCCTACCCCTAATTTTTCAACAAAATGCCAGACATTCTTTTTAAAAACAATGACAACAACAACAGCACAACAACCTCATTTGTTTATTTATTTAAATGAACTTGTTTTACATTCTTAAGTTATGTAGTTCCTCTTGTCCCATGCCCTTCCATCTGTTAGGAGTTTAAACCTCAAGTACAGGAGAATCCTTTATTCAGACTTTTCCATTCACAAAGAAACACATCAAATAGAAAATATAAATTACATATAATCATCATTGCCCTGAAAGCTAAAATACAATCCTAGTCTTCACAGTCCCTCTCAACTTGTTATGCCAAAGCTGAAGGGATTTTGCTAAGATTCTTGTTATACTAGGTAACATCCACTCCTGCAGAGGTGATTGTGTTCTATCTGCTAATGTTCTGTTTACTTGAGAGATGTTTTGTTGTTGTTATTGTTTGTTTGTTTATGGGTTTGTTTGTTTGTTTTTTCTTTTAATGTCTTACACCCTTTTATGTCTTATAAAATTACTTACAATTTACTGGGTCTTCTAATTGAAGTGAAGTAAATTTTGCACTTAAAAATAACTTTCAGTGAATTTCTGGTGTACTGTTAATAGAAGAACCATTTTTAGTTATCAGCACCCCAAGATAAACCTATGTTAATATCTTATTTACACAAACTGAAGACTTTTGTATCCATGTTTGGTGACCTTGAAGCTGCATTGTGTTCAATGCCCTTTTTATAACCTTAATTACCAGGGCATACAGAGCTTTAAAGAAAGACTAACATTTCACTTTTAACACCCACAATAATCTATTATAAAGCCAGCTAAGCTAGTCCCCAGATACAGAGAAATGTTATTACATACTTAGCTAGCTGTCAAGGGGCCATGAGTCAGTGGCTTACAGTTATCAAAAGTAACAAGGTTGTTCCGAATTTCCTCCAACAAAGGCAGCCAGCTTATGAAGTGATTAAGCTCTCTTTGATTAGAACAACTGGAACATATCCTTCCCTTTTAATTAACATTCCCTTTCACTTGGTTTAGGCTGGTGATTTGACACTTATACGAGCCAATGCATGAAAAGACTTGTGTTTTTGGCCTACCCTTGAGTATTATAGCAGTAGTATATTACCAAGCACTAGTTAAAAAGTGAACAATCTTACAGATCATATTCAAAAGCCTAAGAAAATCCCAAGGACACAAAAGGCAATATGCTTGTGTAATTGCTCCTTAACTCAGTTCAACCAAAAGGGTCTGTGTTAGAGAAGTTCTAACTTTTAAAGGTTTTGAGCTAACCAATTTCCTGAAATAAAATGAGATGTATTTTATGTTAATTTATTTAGAAAATGAGAAATTGAATTCAATAAAACATTCAGATTTTACTTTTATTTTCTTTATTTTTTTCTTCCTAAAAGTACAAAAATAACATAGGATCTCATTTATTATATAATCTCCTGCTGGAACACTAAACAACTAATTTGAAAAATGTAAAACTTTGGGTATGTGTTTTTGTTCTTTGTGTTGTTTGTTTGTTTGTTTTATTTTTTTCAAAAGTAAAATACCTGAAACATCTGTCTTTTACAGATCAATTGGAATTAGAGCTACTAAAGCTAATACTCTGTCTTCTGTCATCTATTCTCTGTCCTTAAATGGAGAATTGAATTGGAAAATATGGCCTATATTTTTGTAGGTGTTTAGACCTTCATTTTCAGTTCATGCTGGGATTTGAGGCTTGCTAGAAACATGTAAGGAATCTTAGTTACCACTTGTCTCAAATTTTGCAATCTGGCACTTTTTTTTTTTTTTTTTTTAAGAGTCTATGCTTATTTGTCTCATAGCAGTATTAGATTTAAGAAAGAATGCTGGGTATTACATAGAGTAGCCTAGGTTTTATCCATGGGCCTTTTATTGTTTCAGCTCTTATTGGATTATTCACCTGCCTACGGGCAGGAAACAGTATAATTTACTGTAAAAAAGCAGTGGCTGAAACTGCTCCTCCCTCAGGGCTGCTCTTGCCCCTTGCCTCAGTCTGCATTTTTGTATGACTCAATCCATTCTGCTTGACAGAAACATTCAAAGGATATTCTTGAAGTTGGGTTTTCAGGCCTCTACAATGACTTAAGCCATTTTATAATCTAAATTGTGCATGTTTAAAAAGTCTACATTCTATTTTTCAGAGAGAGCATTTTGAAAAAAAAAAAAAAAAAAGTTTAATTTGGAGAACATTTCTAGGGATTAAAAAAAAAAAGTATTTTTTTTTTTTTTTTGCCCTTGAGAATGAATAACCTTCAGAGAAGTGAACAATGTAGTTTTTTGATTTAAGAAGAATGTCTCTTTTTGTGAAAGATATTTTTTTTCAGATTACCTGTCAAAAATAAGATCTGTTAGGATGATGTATGAAATACCACTACAATGATTTTTTTTTTCCTCCTTGATCTATATTTTTTAAGATGATTAGCATGTCTTGATTTGGGCATAATAATTTAAGTTACCTACATCGTTGCAGTCTGTTTGTAATTTGATTTCCTGTTTCTTGTTTCTTAGACATTTGAGTTCTTTCATACATTGAGTTTGCACACAGAGAAATGTAGCTAAAAATACTGTTTGTTTGCTGTATTGTGTGTGCCCTGAACACCTAATAAGGAATTAATTACACAGAAAGGAAGGGGAAATTTGTTGTTTGTTGGCATGACTAGGATAACACTTTGATTTCATTTCTAAATCTACAAATATCATATTTTAAAAAGACAGAGTACCTCATATTAAACAAATTAGGTGGGAATAAATTAAATGCTAGAATCCTTTCTTTGTGTTTTCCTCCCTTGCCAACACACACATAGATGCATAGTGCACAAGAAAACACATGTATTTGTGCATGTATATATAAGAACACACACACACACACACATATATATATACTGGAGAGGAGAAAATAAGGAACGTAAGAAGGAGGAAATAAGGAAAATAAGGTGGGAATATTTGTGTATCTTGCCAGATACCTACTCAGGCACAGCTATCCTTAACTATTCATTTGCCTCACTGATGGGAACAATGTGATTTCAAGATAAATCAATGAAAAGTTTTTTGTTGTTGTTGTTGTTTGGTTGTTTATATTAGCAATTTATAGCTGAATTTCAACTACAAGAGAAGAGAAAATATCCTCTATCAGTCTGTGACCATATAGTTTGTCCTACCTGCTTGCCTTTCTATTGCCTCTGAAGGGGAAAAAAATAAGAACATATGTGATTTTGTTTGGTTGGTCTTGTTTGTTTTTATTTTTTCCTGTAAACAGTTCTGAAACTCAAAGTCTACTTTTTCCAGATGTGAGTATATACTTTTCTGACAGTTATAGGAGGTCTGACTATGTTTTTTCAATTAAGGTTATTAGAGATAAGCTTCTGCTATAATGTAAACATACACTACAAATCTCTGGGGTGTGTGAATATGATGGAAAAGAAAAGGGCTGTGTTTAATAATGACTGCTGAATTATGGTGAAGGCTTGGATCCAAAAACAAAACAATGTATTTCTGCTTAGTTCCAAATGTATAATACAAATTATTTTTAATACAGTTCAGAATGTATTATTAGATGTTTGATGTACTCATTTACTGAGTGCATGCTTATTGTTCATAACATTTACAATAAGTAATGCCAATTAATTTTTTATTTTTTTTTTCTCCCTGATCAAATTAATTTGAGCTGAGAGAGACGGAACTGAAAGGACTTTCTTGGGAACACTATGAAATCTCTTCAGAGAAAGTTGGTTTTATTTGTTTGTTTGTTTTAATTCATGATAATAGAGGAGGACTTATATCAGGAAAAGTTCAAAAGAAAATTTATCACAAAAAAATAGCTCCTTCCACTTGTTTTAAAAGATATTGATATTGCTAAAGGATATAAAAATAAGAAGTGAATGTGTAAAAGATGTTGCTGAACATCTTCTTCCACAGAAGAGTGGATGCCTAAAAAGAGAGAGAGGAGCAGGGAAGCATTTTTGTGAGATCCCTAATTTAGAAGTAGTGAGAAGGATAATTTCACATCTAATTTTAGACATATAGTTTAGTTTCAGGCACAGTTGATAGTAGTACGTATGACTTCAAATTGAGCAGTTTGGTATCGCATTGAATATGTATTGAATTCTTACTGAATATACATTTTGTCTGCAATTGACTACAGAGACATATTAAACAGAAGTAGAAAATTTGGTCCAGAAGACAGATATTTTGGATAAGCCTTTCTCATTACACATCTGTACTTTTCATCACTTATCTAAACTGAAAATTCTCCATCTACCATTACTTGTTATATTATTCAAAAGCCATTTATTATTGTTATTATTATCACTTTTATTAGAGAGACTTTTATTTGTAGAAGCAGCTGCAACCTTGTATTCATGATTGCAAGTCACAGTATATAGAAATAGTGCATGTAATACTAAAATATATGTAAAAAAAAAAAAAAGGTAAAATTACAGCTCTTGAGTTTCTCTTTTCTAGATTCAGTTCTCCAACAGAATCAATTTTCTGCTGTCTAGTGAAGGCAAAACATATCCTACTGACATGCGGACAGACATTTTTCTGCCAAAGATTATGCATTAGATTTGAAACAGGCTGTAATCAAATTTGGTGTCTCATTGCTTTGGAGAGATGAGAACTACATCTACCCTAGCAAAATAAGAAAGGGGTGTTCTTTGTCGCAGAGGCCAAATGGCATGTAAAAAAAATTTCACCCATACAGCTAAGCTTACCGCCTTTGTAAAATAGCTTGACTGTATTGAAATAAATAGGAACAAATATCTTAGCAGTAGTGCTTGCTTGTGCTAGCTCTTAGAAATACCTGAGTTTTGTACACAAAAGTACTGCTTAGCTTGGACTAAAGCTATGCTAACAGTTGAATGGAAGAATGCATCAGCATTTTAAGTAATGACATAGATGACTGGTCTCCGGTCCATACACACATATGCTGCACAGTGAAAGAAACAGGCAAGATTTCTTTAATAAACACACTAGCATCCATTCATATGGCAATGTTTTTCATGGTTCTGAATGACTCTGCACTTTGCTACTATAAAAAACTAAAGTTTTTATGTCTGCTTGGCCAGTGCTGTTTTGCTTTTCCTCAATAAGCCTGTCTGACCAGTAAAGACACTTGATAAATGAGTCAGTTTAAGTTCATATATATTTCCTCAATGAAATAATATGTTCAAAAAACAGGTACATTCTGATCTTAACATTTCTGTTTTCATTTCCTCTCTCTTTAAAGTCTTAATTGATCTTTTGTGACTTTGGAAAGAAAACATTTTTTCTTTAGTGTTTCAGTCATTTATGAAGTTCTATGAAAATCCTAAACGTAAGCAAGAATTATACGGATTTGCTGGTAGACTGTGCACCAGATGAAGTCCACACTGGTTCTCTTACTTGTTCCAAAACAATAGTGTTGGGAAACTATGAGGCAGGATTGTTGACTATCAGTGAATGTCTTCTTTACCGTATCATGGACAATTAGTGTTACCTAAAATAACTCTGGTATTTTCAAGAAGCATTTTCATTCTTCAGTTTTCAGAAGTATGATTAATAAACATAGGGCCTCATTTATTCCTGGCAGCTTTTCAGCAACAGAAGGCTAATTCCTTCCTCAGCTAAGTGTCAAATGCATGTCTCCTTTAGTATTAGTTATTCAGGTTCATACATCAAAATGTGTTATAAAATGGGAGGAAAATCATTTATAAAGGGCTGTCCACAAAGACTTCTAAAATCTGTAGCTGTTTTAAATTTTCAATATTTCTTTAATATTTTTGAGGCACATTAATACTATAAAAAAAAAAAAAAAAAAAAAAAAACTGCTATTTTAAAGGAGCAAAATTAAAGTTACCAAAAACATCTCTTATTCGATTTTTTTCCTGTGGTTGTGAATTCCAAATTTCACATGAGCCTTCGAAAGAGCATTCTTTCACATGTTTAAGAAAATTGAGCAACATAATTATATGATGGTACTGGTAGTTACATTTTTAAATGTTTCTTTTTGTTCCTCAAATTAAATGTTACAAATTTAAAATGCTTGGGGATTATGCTGCTCTAAAGAACTTCTTCACTTTGCAAGTAACCTGATTGTACTAATCAATCATTAAAAGTCTGGGTAGGAGACAGTAGACAAAGTTTGATTGTAGGAAAAGAAAAAGAAAAATAAAACAAACAAACAAAAAAGCTTTTTTACTTCTGGGTACAGCTAGGTACATTCCTTTTATTCAGCCGTTGATATTTACTGTGACACTGACATTCATTATGATATATGAGTATTGTTTCAAAGGAAGCATTGCCAAAAAAAGGGATTAAAGATGCATGTTTAAAGATACATCTGTAGAAATTAGGTTATCTGGTAATTGGATTTAGGGAAACTTTCGTATGCATCAGGTACGAGGTTCATTCCCTGAGTGAAGCTGTGCCAAAACACATTATGTCTATGACTGATCTCATGACTTTGTGTCAGATTCACTAGGGACAGAGAATTTTTATTTATTTTATTTTATTTTATTTTATTTTATTTTATTTTATTTATTTTATTATTATTATTATTTTTTTTTTTTGTATCTCTCCTGTGCATCCCCAAAAGATTTGGGAGACCAAATCATTTATACTGAGTGATTGTACTATTTATGTTTACACTTAAAGGAAGGTTCTCTATATCTGCGTGAAACAAAAGATGACTTTTGTTATGAATAGGGTAGTATGCAGTATGTGGGCTCTGGTTAAAGCCCAAATCCATTCAAACAAAATAATAACTCTTTTTCAGGTATTAATGAAAAGGGGAAATTTAATGGAAGAACTGCCGTGACTGTTACATTTAATGATATTGAATAACCTTCAGGTCTCAAAGGTTTTTTGTTGTGATAGAAGGTAAGTCATTACTGACCATGAAGTTCAGAAAAAATGCACCAGATGTAAAAAAATAGGTGACAATGCACATAGTAGGTTTTCTGCTTAAGAAAAACAAATTACATTTGAACAAATACTTCAAAAACCCTGAAAAAAAAAAAAAAAAAGAGAAAGAAGGAGAGGAGAGAAGGAGAGAAAGTGAAAAGGAGAGAAGGAGAGAAAGAAGAAGGGAAAGAAAGAAAGGAGAGAAAGAAAGAAGGAGAGAAAGAAGAAGAGAAAGAAAGGAGAGAGAAGGAGAGAAAGAAAGGAGAGAGGAAAAGAAAAAGAAAGAAAAAGAAAGAAAGAAAGAGAAAGAAAAAGAAAGAAAGAAAAAGAAAGAAAGAAAGAAAGAAAGAAAGAAAGAAAGAAAGAAAGAAAGAAAGAGAAAGAAAGAAAAAGAGAAAGAAAGAAAGAAAGAAAGAAAGAAGGAGAGAAGGAAAGAAGGAGAGGAAGAAAGGAAGGAAGGAAGGAAGGAAGGAAGGAAGGAAGGAAGGAAGGAGGGAAGGAAGGGAAAGAGAAAGGAAGAAAGGAAGAAAAAGGATAACAACAACAACAACAACAACAACAACAACAACAACAACAACAATAATAATAATAATAACAATAACAATAATAATAGTACAATACGTAGGAACCTAACGTGCTCCCTCCAACATAACTTACTATTTTAAATAGAATAAAATAATATGGAATCCTAGAATCACAGAATCATAGAATCACAGAATGTCTCGGGTTGGAAGGGACCTTAAAGATCATCTAACTCCAACTCTAGTTGGATGCCCCCCACTAGATCAGATTGGCCAAGGCTCCATCCAGCCTGGCCTTGAACATCTCCAGGGATGGGGCATCCACAACTTCTCTGGGCAACATGTGCCAATGCCTCACTGCCCTTACAGTGAAGAATTTCCTCCTAATGTCTAGTCTAAATCTATCCTCTTTTAGTTTAAGTCCATTCTCCCTTGTCCTATCATTATCTATCCAAGTAAAGAGTCCTTCTCTCTCCTTGTTATTGAAGTACATCTTTTTTAATGAAGCCTTTAAGTACTGAAAGGTTGCAATGAGGTCTCCCTGGAGCTTTCTCTTCTCCAGGCTGAACAACTCCAGCTCTCTCAGCGTTTCTTCATAGGAGAGGTGCTCCAGCTCCTTGATCATCTTTGTGGCCCTCCTCTGGACTAACTTTAACAGTTCCGTATCTTTCTTGTGCTGGGGGCCCCAGACCTGGATGCAGTACTCCAGGTCGGGCCTCACGAGGGCAGAGTAGAGGGGGACAATCACCTCCCTCGACCTGCTGGTCACACCTCTTTTGATGCATCCCATGATGCAATTGGCCTTCTGGGCTGCAAGTGAGCACTACAAGCTCATGTCAAGCTTTTCATACACCAGAACCCCCAAGTCCTTCTCTGCAGGGCTGCTCTTAATCAGTTCTTCTCCCAGTCTGCTCTCCTGTCTGGGTTTGTCCCGACCCAGGTGAAGCACCTTGCACTTGGACTTGGAATTTCATTCCAGTGCTGATTGTCTAATGCTCCAATGTATCTAGTTCTCTCTGCAAAGTCTCCTGTCCCTTCAGAGTCAACAGCATCCCACAGTTTAGTATTATCAGTGAACTTGCAAAAGATGAATTAATCTCCTTCATCCAGATCATTGATCAAAATGTTGAACAGAACCATCCCTAGAATTGAGCCCTGTGGAACACTGCTAGCAACCATTCACCAGCCAGATGTAGCACCATTCACTACAACTCTTTGAGTTCTAGTGTTCAGCTATTTCATCACCTAGTGTAGCCCGAACCTGTTCAACTCACAGTTGGACAATTTGTCCAGAAGGATGTTGTGAAGGATGCTATCAAATGCCGTACTAAAATCCAGACAGATTACACCCACTTCATCCACCAAGTGGGTGACTTTCTTGTAGAAAGATGCCAAATTACTAAGACAGGATTTTCCCTCAACGATCCCTTATTGACTATACCTTATAATTGCTTTGTTCTTTAAATGCCTTTCAATAGCACTCAGAATAATATTCTCCATAACTTTTCCAGGTTAGACTAACAGCTCTGTAGTTCCTGGGTCTTCCCTCATGCCCTTCTTGAAGATCTGGGTAACATTGGCTAGCTTCCAGTTAGCAGAGATCTTACCAGACTCCCACAGTCTTTGGTAAATTGTTGAGAGGGGACAAGCTACAACATTCGTTAACTCCTTCAGTACCCTGGCTTGAACCCTGTCAGGACCCATGGACTTATGAACATTCAGCTGATATAACTGGTCCCTTCAAATTTTGGTGGCCACAGGTAGAAAGTCAATGCTTCCCCAGTTCTCCAAATCAGAGGACTGGGCAGACCAAGATCTATCATTACTATTAAAAATTGATACAAAATTTAAGTTATTAAATGCCTCTGTTTTTCTTAGGTCTCCTCTTGCTGTTGACATACTTTAAAAAAAAAAAAAAAAAAAAAAGGCTTTTTTGTTGTCTGATACCACACTGGCCAGTGTTAATTCAAGATGAGTGTTGGCTTTTCTTGTTTCCTCCCTACAGGTGCAAACTACAGCTCTGTACTCTCCCTGAAAAGCCAGATCTTGTTTCCAAAGATATTTTCTTCTTCTGCCTTAGCTCCAGGAGAAGTTCCCTGTTCAGCTAAGCTGTCCTTCTGCCCTGCTTGCTTGACTTTTGATACAATAGGATTACCTGCTTCTGGGCTTTTAAAAGGTGGTTCTTGAAAAGTGACCAACTCTCATAAACCCCTTAACCCTCTAGTAGAGCAGACTCCCAGGGGACACTGCTAATGAGCTCCCTGAGAAGCTTACAGTTTGCTCTTTTAAGAGTCCAGTGTAGCAAATCTGCTGACCACTTTTCTCATTATATCAAAAATTTTGAACTCAACTATTTCATGATCACTGTGGCCAAGAAAAACACCTTCAATGAACTCTTCCCTAAGGCCTTCTCTATTCTCAAACAAATCTAGAAGGGCACCTTTCCTAGTCAATTTACTTGTCATGGAACTATGATATTCCCTGTTTATTTCTGGAAAGTTGAAATATCTCATAAGGATGAGGGCAACTGATCCAGAGATTTGCCTGTAGAATATTTTAGCCATGCTATTGTCGTGAATGGGTGGTTAATAGCAGACAATCACAATGACATCTGTTTTTCTGTCCATCCCCTGAATCCTCACCCAGAGGCTCTCTGCCACATCATCCCTAACTGTAAAATATACACAGTCTAATCCCTCCTTTATATACAGCACAACACCTCTGCCTCGCCTGTGCTGCCTATTCATCCTGAGCAGCCAATAGCTCTCTACACCAGGTCTTCAGTCTTGGGACTCATCCTACCAAGTCTCAATAATACCAATGATATCATAAATCTGTGAAAGTACTGAAGCTTCCAGTTTGTCCTGTTTGTTCCTCATACTGTGTGCATTTGCATACAGGCTTTTCAGACGTGATCCTGAACCCTCAGTGCTCTATGTAGATCATAGAATCATAGAATCATTAAGGTTGGAAAAGACCTTCAAGACAACCATCACCCTACTATCAATGCCACCCACTAAACCATGTCCCTAAGTGCCAGGTCCATCCTATTAGCCTTGTCACTCTCAGATGATGTTGTACTATCCCTTGGTTTGACCTCAGTGTTCCTACCAGTATTCCTTTCCCCCATTTATCCTAGTTTAAAGCCGTCAGTCAGGTTACAAGCCAAGAAATATTTCCCTGATTGAGACAGGTGGGTCCCATAAAGTCCAAGCAGACCCTTCATCTCAAAGACTCTTCCATGATTATAAAACCAAAATTCTGTCTTAGGCACCAGTCTTAGAGCCAGGCATTGATGATCTGGACTCACCTTCTTTCCATGTCTCTCCCCATTACTGGGAGGACTGAGCAAAACACTACCTGTAGTCCTGAATCCTCTAGTCTTCCCACAACCCCTCTTTTGATAAACCTCAGGCTTCTTGTTGTGACATTGTTGGTACTCACATGAAAGAGCAGGAGTGGATAATAATCTGAAAGCTGTACTGAGTTCAAAAGTTTACTGGTGATGTCCCTGATCCTAGCCCAAGAAAGGCAGCAAACTTCTCTGTTTAGAGGGTCTGGTGTGCAGATGAAAGCCTCTGTTCCCTTCAGGAGGGAGTCTATGACTAAAACTTGCCACTGTTTCTCCATGGTGCTGGTCTTGATGCTGCACTTGCTACAAGGGGTTGGTGGATCTGACCTTAGTGAGAGAACTTGCAGAGTACCTCTTCTACCATCTTTTACTCATGCCTATTCTGTAATACAATCTGAGAGGACAGACAGGAACTCCTCTTATGTCTTCATGTAGTAACTTGCTTCCACTCCTCAGTGTGCCTCAAGTTGCTGCCTTTATCCTGCTACAGATCAGATACTGGGCCTGTCTCAGTAGTGGTCATGCTAGGTTGGCATGGGGTATACTAGAGAGAGCAGAGCACAGCTGCGTTGATTGATCACTTTCTTGGATTCCCAGATGCTTTTCAGTCTTCCCACCTGTGAGAAACAATCTGCAGCCAATAACATAGCCTTAGGAGAGTATCTCAGTGAAGTAGCATTTTTATTCATGACTGCAATGGCATGCATTCTGCAAGAAGGAGCCCACAGTAAAAGTATATCATAACCTTATATTCCCTATTACCCGACACTTGATTCCTCCCATTTCCTCATTGGCTGAGTACTACAGGTTCACAAACAACTCAACGTTTATTACTATGTGATATATATACAATTTTATTTAACCAACTATTAATTTCTCATTTTCTTTTTTTTTTCTTTTTTTTTTTTTTTCTTTTTCCTTCTTCTCTAGTGATTAGAGGGGCCATGAGTTTTTGATTTTACTGATTTTGCACTGCTCATCTTATTTTTCTTAGATATCCTCCTTATTTGGGAACAGTGGGACCTTCCCCTTATCTGCGTAACATACTCCCCACTGTTATGCCACTGCTATGCCTGCACAATCACTTTTGAATATGCAAGATTAGTGGAATTTTCCACTGCAAAAGCAAAACTTTATTTCTCACACACCCATTAATTTGATCCCATTGATTCCATTGATTGAGTAACAATCAATATGAAGTTTATTGACAATTAACATCTTGAACTTTGTGAAGATAATAACATTTTATAATAAACTGAGAGAAAACAAAAGGTTTATCTTCAGGAGATCATCATAATCATGGGAGGATACGACTGCTGTGACTGGAATGTAAAAGGGGACTATATACTCATTCAGACACAACCGAGTAAAATACGGGAATCTGCTCCCATCTGTCAATGCTGGAGGTGGAGTTAAGTCTTACTTACAGAGACTTACAGATTTAAAAACCAGTAACTCAATGATTTAACGGAGTCTCAAAAATAAGTCTTCCAGTGATATTCACCAAAAATCAGAATACCTTTTTTTTTTTTTTTTTTTTCATTGAAATATAAATGACAGAAAGTGTATGAGAGGGTGGCTTTTATAATACACCTAATCACAAGTACAAGGTTACTAGGATAAGAAAGCAGACATGATTTTGTGTGTGTGTGTGTGGATTATTTTTTTTTATTTTTCATTGTGAAACAAAGAGGGAGAAGGGGACAGGGATGCACAAAACCCAGTCCTCCGGTCTTTCCTTTATGTTTTCTCACCAACAGTATAATGTTTTCAGGTCAAGACAGATTCAAGAGGGTGTTCTGTCTGTATATAAATATATATTAAAGAAAAATGCTGGTCTGAGTGCCTTACCTTTCTGTAAATTACCCATGGGAAGAACAGAAAGAAGAATTTCATCAATTTTCTTCCGGCAGCATTGTGTATGGGAATGAGGGGTCACACTTTGAAAAGTCCTTTTCAGGACTGGGTTGTTTTACTATTTACTAATTTTATTTATTTACTAATAATACTAAATATAAAACTATATATATATACTAAATACTAAATATATTTATTTATTTTATGTATTTACTAATATTACTATTGTAATATAGGATTCTAGAACTGTAGACTAATTGAATAATTTCAGTCATAGCAGACCTGTGAAGGTCACCTGATTTAGGTAGATTCTTAGGTAGATCCTTAGCTAGATTTGACTTTGGAGTTTGAGCATGTCTCTCAAGATCTTGTCCAGTTGAGTTCTGAGTATTTGGAAGAATGAAGATTCCTCACACTTTTTCAGTAATGTGTTCCAGATTTTGACAGCTCTCATTGTGATATTTTTTTCCTAATATGTGTCTTGCTGCAGCTTTGTCCACTGTTTCTTGTTCTTTTGCTGTACAGCTCTGAAGACTGATTCTATTTTCTCTGTAATTGCTTTTCAAGCAATTGAGGACACCAATTGGATCCCCAATTAGTCTTCTCGTCTGTCCTCATATGTCATATGCTTCAGGATCCTAATTGTCTTGGTGTATCTGTATTGGATTCACTGTTCTAGATATGTTCTCACAGATGACAAATAGAGAAAAATAATCACTTTTTGGACTTACTGACAACACTCTAATACATACCAGTGTGTCCTTGGCCTTCTTTGCTACATCAATACACTCTTTCCTCATGTCCATCTTATTGCCTTTCACAACCTGCAACACTGCTTTCTAGAAAGGTGGTGCCCAGCTTGTACTGTTTCATATTCCATCCCAAAGGACACAGCACTTACCTTTGTTGAACTTCATGAGGTTTCTCTTCACAGTATCGTCAGCCTGTTGAGATCCCTTTGAATAGCAGCTTAGCCTCCAGGACATCAGCAAATCTCAGTTCAGTCTCCTCTATATTATCAGATGAGACTGTTTTTTTTCCTTAATACAGGTATCTACAAGTGATTGTCACATCCTGGAGTAGTCGAGATATCCCATTACACTGATACACAGAATCACAGAATCACAGAATCGTCCAGGTTGGAAGAGACCTCCAAGATCACCTAGTCCAATCCATGACCTAACTGTGACAAGTCCTCCACTAAACCATATCACTAAGCTCTAAATCTAAACGTCTTTTAAAGACCTCCAGGGATGGTGACTCAACCACTTCCCTGGGTAGCCCATTTCAACGCCTAACAACCCTTTCAGTAAAGAAGTTCTTCCTAATATCCAACCTAAACCTCCCCTGGCACAACTTTAGTCCATTCCCCCTCGTCCTGTCACCAGGCACGTGGGAGAATAGACCAAACCCCACCTCGCTACAGCCTCCTTTAAGGTACCTGCAGAGAGCAATAAGGTCACCGCTGAGCCTCCGCTTTTCCAGACTGAACAATCCCAGACCCCTCAGCCGCTCCTCGTAAGACTTGTTCTCCAGACCCCTCACCAGCTTCGTTGCCCTTCTCTGGACTCTCTCGAGCACCTCCATGTCCTTCTTGTAGTGAGGGGCCCAAAACTGCACACAGTACTCGAGGTGCGGCCTCACCAGAGCCAAGTAAAGGGGGACAATCACTTCCCTAGCCCTGCTGGCCCTACTGTTTCTTATACAAGCCAGGATGCTGTTGGCCTTCTTGGCCACCTGAGCATATGTCACAAGAACTTCTGAAACCTATGTACAATTCAGCACCAGTAAACTGGGAACACACTGGGGTCCTTTTGCCATCCAGACACTTATATCTAAGCAACTGAAGTGAGCCACTAAACTAAAGTAGTCTACATGCATACATTGACATGTGAGCTGTCTGTTCTGTCATCATAGTCTGTGGGGACCTGGAATTTCCTTCACTTGCAACATATAGGTGTTTATTATGGGATGACACTTTTACTGATGTCCAAGAAGTCTGTATAGAATCATAGAATCATAGGATGTCTGAGTTGGAAGGGACCCACAAGAAACATCGAGCCCAACTCCTGGGTTCCCCAATGACCACAAAAAAAATAAATATATATATATATATATACATATATATTTATAAATCAGATCATGTGTCTGAGTTGGAAGGGACCCACAAGGATCATTGAGTCCAAATCCTGGGTCTCCAAAGGACCACAAAAAAATAATAACAAAAAAAATTAAAAAAAAAAAATCAGATCATGTGTCTGAGAGTGTTGTCCAAATACATCTTGAACTCCAGCAGGCTCAGTGCCGTGAACACTTCCCTGGGGAACCAGTTCCTGTGCCCGAGCACCCTCTTGGTGAAAAAACTTCCTGATATCCAGGAAGTTATCAGATATCTCTCCTGTCACAGCTTCAAGCTGTTACCTCGGGTCATATCACTAGTCACCAGAGAGAAGAGATCAGTACCTGCCTCTCCGCTCCCCCTCGTGAGGAAGTTATAGACCACAATGAGGTCTCACCTCTTATCCAGACTGAACAATCCAAATGACTTCAGACACTCCTCATACGTCTTTCCCTCTAGATCCTTTACCATCTTTGTTGCCCTCCTTTGGACCCTCTCTAACAGTTTTGTATCTTTCTTATACTATCATGCCCAAAACTGCACACAGTACTTGAGGTGAGGCCGCACGAGCACAGGGTGGAGCGGGACAATCACTTCCCTTGACTGGCTAGCAATGCCATTCTTGATGCACCCCAGGATATGGTTGGCCCTCCTGGTTGCCAGGGCACACTGATGGCTCATGTCCAGCTTGTTGACAATCAAAACCCCCAGATCCCTTTCTGCGGAGCTGATCTCCAGGATCTCGTCCCCCAGCCAGTACATATAACCAGGGTTGCCCCTTCCCAGGTGCAGAACCTGACACTTGCTCATGTTAAACTTCATATTGTTGTTGATTGGCAGGGGGGCTGGACCCAATGATCTCTTGAGGTCCCTTTGAACCCCTACAATTCTGTGATTCTGTGATTGCCCAGCTCTCTAATTTGTCCAGATCTCTCTGCAAAGCCTCACCACCTTTGCTGGAGTCAACAGCTCCACCCAATTTGGTATCATCCACGAACTTGCTCAAAAAGCCTTCAAGTTCTTCATCAATGTTTATGGAAACATTGAAGAGGACTGCTCTTAAAATGGAGCCCTGCGGAATCCCACTAGTGACAGGCCACCAACCTGATGTAACCCCATCTACAAGAACCCTCTGGGCCCAACCCATCAGACAGTTGTTCACCTGTGTTATTGTGCTTTAATCTAACTGTATTCTGGTCTTTTTGTCCAGAAAGAATCTGGGAGAGACAGTATAGAAAGCTTTACTGAAATCCAGAAAGATCACACTGACTGGTTTCCATGCGTCAACTAGCTGGGTAATCACAGATTCATAGAATCACAGAATGGTTGAGGTTGGAAGGGACCTCTGAAGATCATCTAGTCTAACCCCCCTGCCGAGCAGGATCACCTAGAGCCCATTGTGCATCTTGTTGTACAAGGAAATTAAGTTTGTTAGACATGACCTTCCACTAGTCAGCCCATGTTAACTCTGAACAATGACTGCGTTGTTCTTCAGGTATTTTTCAATAACACCCAGAGTAATCTTCTCCATACTTTTACCAGTCACTGAAGTGAGACTGAGAAACCTGTAGCTGCCAGGATCTTCTTTCTTGCCTTTCTTGAAAACTGGCACCAAATTTGCCAGCTTCCAGTCCACTGGGACCTCTCTGGATTCCCAAGACCGTTGAAAAATAATTGTGAGAGGTCCCGCAATGACATCAAACTGCTCCCTCAGTACTCTGGAATGAATCCCATTGGGCCCCATAGACTTGTATGCATCCAGGTGGAGAAGGAAATCCCGCACAAGTTTGGGGTAAACTGGGAGTTTATCATTCCTGCAGTCACGGTCCTCCACCTCAGGGCATCTGGGCTCCCAGAGCCCATCACTGGTGTTGGAAGACAGAGATAAAAATGCATTAAATATCTCTGCTTTGTCTATGTCCCCGTTTGTGAGGTGACCATTCTCATCAAGTATCGAACCAATGTTTGCTCTGGTCCTCCTTTTTCCTGTAAACATACTTTAGAGAGCCCCCACACTGCTGGACAGCTTCAATTGTAATTGGGCTTTGACCTCCCAGATTCTCTCTCCACAAAGGTGAGCAGCATACCTGTAGTCTTCCCATGTTGCCTGACCTTGCTTACAGCGGCCAAACACTTTCTTTTTCTGCCTAAGTTCCTGAAGAAGATTCCTGCTCAGCCAAGCCAGCCTTCTGCCCTTGTTCCTCTGCTCTTCAGAGGTGGTGCTTAAAAACCGACCAGCACTGATGGACCCCAATGTCTTTAAAAGCAGTTTCCCAGGGTACCTGGGAAAATCGTGCTCGACCAACCTCTTTGCCTTCTATGATGGCCTCACCAGCAGGGTTGATGGGGGGAGAGCAGTGGTTGTCATCTACCTTGATTTTAGTAAGACTTTTGATACTTTCTCCCACGACGTCCTGCTAGCAAAGCTGAGAAAGTATGGGATAGACGGGTGGACAGTAAAGTGGGTTGAGAACTGGCTGACTGGCCAAACTCAGAGGGTGGTGATCGGCGGCACAGAGTCCGGCTGGAGACCTGTGTGTTGTAACACACATATGTGTGCCTTCTGAGGGTCACTGCTGGAAATCAGGGAACATTTTAAGAGGAGGTATAAAATATCTGGTTCTGAATTTATGCATGACATTAATGAATTCAGTAATGATGCGACTTATAACCCACCTGTGACTCTTTGCAACAATTTTACAATAATATTAAAATAAATGTCTCTACATACCGAACCACCGAATAATTCAGGTAATTGACAGAGTTGAAATGAAGTTTAGTCATCTATAAGAAACTTTCCTGAGAACTTTTCCCGTGTCTTATCACTTAATTCTAGAACTTTTCTCTTTTCATCTATTGATTTCAGTTTCAGTTTTGCGTAATTCTATATTTCTCCCACTTCAATGTTTTTATGTACCTGGAAAAAATACAGCATTTTCTGTTCTTATAGATTTCCTTCTCCAGATTTACTGTAATCTCATCAGAGCTGTGAATAATCTTGATTGCGAATGCAGTTTGCAATACAATAACTTAAAATTCAAACAGTGTACATAAATCAGGACTTAAATTTATACTTTGGCTAGTTGGTTGGATTTTTTACCAGCCTTTCTCCCTCCTGTGCATTCATTCTAATTTGAGGATTTTTGTAATCTGTGCTTATGGATTACAGTCTTACTGCTTTCTTATTCTTGCTGCTTTATTACAGTTACTAGGAGTTTACTAGGAGTAAACTAGTGTTCTATTTCCTTGGTTAGAAATAAAGATGAAATAGCTTTGTATTTCAAATATATATATTTTTATTATTATTAAAAGAGTAGAGTAAGAATTTTACCTAGAAAGAAAAATACAAACCAAAACAGTTTTTCGGGTATTGTCATCTCTGTAAAACATTATGCCATAACATGGTGTATAAAGTCTCAGTAACCCTCAAACATGGTGGCAGCTTAGGAATGAAACCTAGGAATTCAATTGATCTTTTTACGATTTAAAGTCTGAGGAGTCTTGTACATTGAAGACTTACACATGGAGTCCAGCTACTGTAAGATAAGCATTTACATAAAGTCCAGTTGTCATTTAAAATAACATACACTTATAAATACCTGTTGTGGTTTAACTCAGCCGGCAGCGCACAACCATTCACTAACCTTCCCACTCGTCTCCCCCCAGTCGGATGGGGGAGAGAATCAGAAAAAAAAAATAAAAGTAAAAACTTGTGAGTTGAGATAAAGACAGTTTAACAGGACAGAAAAGGAAGAGAAATTATTATTATTATTATTAATAAATAACAATAATATCTAACGTGTTCAAAACAAGTGATGCACAACACAATTAACTCTATCCTAGCCAAAACCAGGACCATTCTCATCAAGTATCGAACCAATGTTTGCTCTGCTCCCCCTTTTCCTGTAAACGTACTTTAAAAAAAGACTTTTCTAGTGTTCCCCACACTGCTGGACAGCTTCAACTGTAATTGGGCTTTTGCATCCCAGATTCTCTCTCTACAAAGGCGAGCTGCATACCTGTAGTCCTCCCATGTTGCCTGACCTTGCTTACAGCAGCCAAACACTTTCTTTTTCTGCCTAAGTTCTTGAAGAAGATTCCTGCTCAGCCAAGCTAGCCTTCTGCCCTTGTTCCTCTGCTCTTCAGAGGTGGTGCTTAAAAACCGACCAGCACTGATGGACTGTCTTTAAATGTCTTTAAAATGGAATGTCTTTAAAAGCAGTTTCCCAGGGGACCTTACTAACTCGTTCTCTGAGCTGTATGAAGTCTGCTCTCCCCAAATCCAGGGTTGAAGTTTCGGTGGCAGTTTTCCTCCCGTCACCAAAGATTTTGAATTTGACTATCTCATGGTCACTATGGCCAAGGAGGCCACCTATCGCAACTTCACCCACAAGACCCTCCCTGTTTACAAGCAACAGTCCCAGGAGGGCACCTTTCCTACTTGGCTCTCTTAGTATCTGTACCAAGAAGTTATCAACAAGGTGCTTCAAGAATCTCCTAACTTGCTTGTCTCAGCTGTGTGATATTCCCATTTGACATCTGACAGGTTGAAGTCACCCATAAGGACAAGGGCAGCTGATCTTGAAGTAACTCTTGGTTCTTTAAAGAATAGTTCGTCAGTGTCATCGTCATGGCTGGGTGGTCTATAGTAGACTCCCACAACAACATCCCCTTTATTTGCTTGTCCCTTGGTCCTTACCCAGAGGCTCTCAACTGCATGGTCACCAACTGCGAGCTCTGTATAGTCCAGTGCCTCTGTTACACCACCCCCTTGCCCCCCCTGCCCTTCCTGCCCCTTCTGAAGAGCCCGTAACTGTCCATTGCAACACACCAGTCACAGGTTTCTTCCCACCAAATTTCGCTTGTGCCAATGGTGTCATAGCTCTGAGACTGGGCCAAGGCTTCTAGCTCCTCTTGTTTGTTTCTGATGTTGCATGTTTGTATAGAAATATTTCAGATGTGCTTCATTGAACACAGCCCCTCTTGGGGCAGACTGAAGGGTCTCACTAGCACACAGTCCCTCAATTTTTAGTGTGCAGTCACACAGCTTATCAGTGGCAGGTCTGTTTTTGTCTCTTTCCCCCTTCCTATCTAGTTTAAACCCCTATCAATCAGCCCTGTTAACTCCTGGGAAAAAATCCTTTTCCCCCTCTGAGAAAGGTGTTCCCCATCAGGAGCCAGTAGTCTTGGTGTCATGTAGACCTTCCCATGATCAAGAAACTCAAAGCTAGGTCAGTGGCACCAGCCTCGGAGCTACGTATTGGTCTGCTGGGTCTGCATGTTTCTTTCAGTACTGATCCCTGCTGCTGGAAGGATGGAGGAAAACACTACCTGTGCACCTGATCCTTCAACCAATCACCCCAAAGCCCTAAATTTTCTTTTGATTGCTCTTGGACTTCTCTTTGTTATCTCATCATTGCCAACATGAAAAAATAATAAAGGGTAATAGTCAGAGGGGTGTACCAGGCGAGTGACTTTCCGAGTGATGTCTCTTGCCCAAGCTCCAGGGAGACAGCACACTTCCCTATGGGTCAGGTCTGGATGGCAAATTGGGCCCTCTGTTCCCTTCACAGGGGAGTCCCCTATGACAATGACCCTACTTTTTTGTTGGTGGGAGTTGTTGTGTTGTGGGGCGTAGGTTGACCTGCCCTGGGTAGCTCCCCCAGTGTGGATGGTGTTTTGTCCACATCGTCATTTGCTTGCCCATCAAGTTCCGGAGCCGCATGCCTGTTGTGTAGGGGCACCTGGGAAGGTGAGTTAGGCAGTGCAGGGGTTCTTCTGCTTCATTGAACAGGAACCTGCTTCCACTGCCCCCGTCTCTTAAGTCCCCTCCCTCTGCCTGGTGACGAGGGGATAGGGGAACTTTTGTTTCCTGTGTAGTGGCTGGCCGAGGAGCCTCTCTCAGGGATGGCAGAGTACTACCCCACCAGTCAATCTCTTTCTCTGACTCTCTGATGCTCCTCAGCCTGCCCACCTCCTCCCGAAGCTCTACCACCAGGCAAAGTAGTTCTTCAACCTGGGCACACCTCCCACAACTGTGCTCCCTACTGCCATCTGGTACTGGCTTAAGAGTAGGGCACACCCATCAGGTTGATACCTGGGTGGTAGCATGTTCCCCCGGAGCTCTGTCTGGGAGGCTGTATCAGCTGTTGTGGGTGCTGAGCTCCAAAAGTCCATGGCCTTCTGCTGGGTGAATACCATTGCTCCCTGGTTGAGCTGGCCAAGCTTCAGCACTGCCCCGCTCACCCTCCCTGTGTGCACAGCTGTGTGAACTGCCTTACCATGCCCTGACTGACACACCACACCCTGACTTTCACGATATGCCTTGTTTGCTCCCTCTGCAGTGCTCCTGGTCACTCCCCAGGGACTGCATTTGTACAGCAGATCAATACTATATATATATATATATGTATATATATATATATGTATATATATATATATATACTATGTATATTTATATACATATATATATAGTATATATATATAGTAACTGGGAAAGTTTTAGTGCCGTGGAATCTTATACTATCATTTAACATGAGTTATGTTATTACATTTTGAAATTTGCAGAGGCATATTCCAAAAGTTTAATGAATCATTCAGTTTCCAGATGTACTTTCTCGATGTATCAGTAGACTCCTAGTGCCATGCTGTCAAAATCTAGAAGGTTGTGTTAGAGTTAAACTCTCCACTGAAGCTTTAACACAAGATAGAAAAACTTATCTAATCTGACAGCACTCTAGAAATAATCGTACTGACTTGTCAAAGATGGTACATGCCAGGATCTTTACATTATTTAGAAATGAAGGAAGCTGGGGGGAAGAGGGAGAGGGAGAGGGAGAAAGGGAGGAAAGGAGGAAGGAAGGAGGGAAGGGAGGAGGGGAGGAGGGGAGGAGGGGAGGAGGGGAAGAGCGGAGGAGGGAAGGAGGGAGGGAGGGAGGGAGGGAGGGAAGGAAGGAAGGAAGGAAGGAAGGAAGGAAGGAAGGAAGGAAGGAAGGAAGGAAGGAAGGAAGGAAGGAAAAATTCAGCCAAAATCATGGGACCTTTATTGATAAAAGTCTTTTTCCAAAGACAGATTAACTATTTCTTGTTTCTACAATGAATAAGGAAATGCACAAATTTAAAAGAACATATGGCAGACACTTTTTGAAGGTCATCTGATGTAATAAACACATTGATTCATTCATGTATTGATTTCTTTAGAATATTTTTATACTAGAAAGGAAAACTGAGTTTAATATTAGAGTATTTCAGTAGGCCCAGGATTTCGCTCAAAATCTAAGTTTTAATAGAAAAAAAAATGAATGCAGTGGTGAAGTAAAGGAATGATTGGGAAAATGGCTTTTTGAACAATATGATAGTAGAGAAAAGATTTTTGTAAGGTCGATTTTATACATGGAAGTTGGTACATCCAGTTCCTTGATTGATTCATGACTGTTCTGTAATGGTTTTGATTTTTTTCAGAGTAGCTCATCTTGTGAGAGATGACTTGCAGCCTCCCTCATCAGCAATCTGCAAAGCCAATTTAATGAAGGTGAAAGTATGTATGTTGCAATTGGGCAAGCTTTTTAATACTGCTGTCAAAAATGCAGAAAAATTTGAAAATTCTGTGCCTTTTTTTTTTTTTTTTTTCAAAACAATAGTTAGAGCAACAGGAATATCAACATCTGTTATGTGTTTTTCCTTTGTTGCTTCTAATTGATCCAGCAAATCTTTGCCAAATATTTGCACAGTGTGCCATAGAAATGTCACTTGAGGGTGAAAAGAGTGTCGCTTCACAAGTAAATGTCATTTTTCAAGTAAATACCATTGAGTAGGGTGAAAAAAAAAAAAAAAAGACACTAAGAAAAGGAGCTCAGTGGGTAAATGGCTCATGATACAAACAAGAAACAGAACACGTCATGAAGATTCCAGTTAATTTGTACTCATTTTGTCTGTTGTCCTAACAATAGCAGATGGTAATGGAGGTGATAGCCATAGGTTTCCAAACCATCTCAACACTGAAGCTCTGATTCAACAAGCATCTCCAACAAGCGATTCTACCTTTACCAGTCATGGCATCTGAAATCTGTTTCCTTTTCAATTCTATCTTTTTTGTTTCATTAGATCTTGGGTTTTGTAGAGATTAAACAACCTGTGTCTCTTGCCCTAAGCTCACCTCTCCTTTTGTTCACTTCACCTCTGGATCTTCTTTACACTCACTTTAACTACCATAAATACGGAAGTACAGCTGTTAATTCTATCCAGCTGCATTACCTTTGAATATTTCAACAGCTCTAATATGACATTATTTCTATTTTCATCTCAGAATTCTGATGACTTCTCCACTTGTTTTCTGTATTCACCTTCAAAGAGGCAAAGGTGGAAGGGTAAGGCTTGGCAGACAGAATTCATATCCTATGCATTCAGTAGACACGGATATCCTTTATGCTTTGCAACGTATAGTTTATTGTTTAAGACTATGTATGTAAAAGCTACTTGGCAAAGTATGTACAAAACTTATGCTCAATTAAACTATTGACAAGAAGAACAGGTGTTCATATATGATTTAGTTTTAGGATAGAAATCAGATAAATAATAACACAAACTGAAATTGTTTGTGTATATTGCTAAAGAAGAATGTAAATAAGTTTCATTCTTTCAAGCCTACACTAATTTTTGCAAGCTTTAAGAACATATACTTATTAGTTCTCAAAGTGGAATTGTAGTCAGTATTATCCCCAAAAATAAGAAGGAAATAAATAAATAAATAAATCTGAAAAGGTGCTTGTAACACAAAGAAATAAATGGTTAGTATCATATTTCAGGCAAATTTAATCTGCAACTATACTTTGGAAAAAAATGTGTATCTGCAGCACTTAAAGTGACATTAAAAATGTGGCATGTCTACCTTCACACCTGCTCTTCCCTAAGAATCTCATTCCTTTACCTAGTAATTTCCACATAAACACCAAAATCAATATGTCTTGTTATTTGTTTTCTGGTATCAAGCCTTCCACTCAGTTCTACACATTTATCTGTTCTTTCTATCTCCCATTTAAACCTTTCTCTCTTAAAAATTCACCTCTGCTTTGCGTTGCTTAAAATTCTGGAGCATAATTTTCCACACCCTGGGAGTGTAGTCATCCAAATTCGTCCTCCTTCCCCTCCAAATGAAAAAAAAAAAAAAAAAAAAAAAAAAAAAAAAGAAGAGAGAGATTTGGAAAAGTTCTTACAGTGTAGTGGTTTTACGTGGCAAGGTTTGAGTATCAGTGGGGCCATCAGGGTGGCTTCTATGAGAAGAATCCAAAAGCTGCCCCATGTTTGATAAGGGTTCCACTGCTGGCCAGAGCTGAGCCAATAAGCTATGTTGTTTGCACCTCTGTGAGAGCAGATTTAAGAAGGGGAAAAAAAAAAAATGTTGGAGAACAGTGGCTGTGAGAGAGAGGGGAGTGAGAAATAGCCTTACAGATACCAAGGTCAGTGAAGACGGAGGGGGAGGAGTTGCTCCAGGTGCTGTAGCAGAAGTTCCTCTGTGGCCTGTCGAAAGGCCCATGGTGGAGCAGAATGTCCCCTCACAGCCCAAGGTATACCACAGTGGAGTGGACTTCCATGCTCTAGCCCATGGAGGAAACAACGGTGGAGCAGGTGGACCTGCACTGAAGAAGGCTGCAGCCTGTGGAGAACCCGTGCCAGAGCAGATTCTGAGAGACCATGGAGAGGAGACCATGCAGGAGCAGGTGACCTGGCATGAGCTGCTGCCCGTGGGGGACCCAGGTTGGACCCCGTGGTACAGACTCATATTGGAGCAGTTCATAGTATCATAGAATCATAGAATATCCTGAGTTGGAAGGCACCCACAAGGATCATCGAGTCCAATTCCTGGCACCACAAAGGTCTACCCAAAAATTCAGACCATATAACTAAGAGCATGGTCCAGTTCTTGAACAGCTGCTGCCTGTGGGAAGCCCATGCAGTATCAGTTCAGGAAGGACTGCATACTATGGGAGGAATACCACACTGGAGCAGGGGAAGAGAATGACTGAGAAGGAGCGGTGGAGACAAAGTACTATGGACTGACCTCAACCCCCGTTCCCCCATTCCCCTGCACCACTCGGGGGGAGGAGGTGGAAGAGGGTGGATGGGGGAAGGTGTTTTTAGTTTCTGTCCTTTGTTTCTCACTTCACTAGCTTGTTAGTAATAGACAATAAACCTTACTATCTCCCTACTCAGAGTCTGTTTTGCCTGTCATAATTGTTGAGCTATCTCCCTGTCATTATCTCAAACTTTGAGCCCTTTCCATTGTATTTTCTCTCCTTTTCCATTTGAGGAGGGGGAGTGAGAGAGTGGTTAGAGTCGAGCTTGGCTGCCCACCCAAATAAAACCGCCACACACTGACAGGAAAGAAGGAAGGATTTTTTAAGGTCTTTTTGCTCCAAATTCCTTTTTTTTTTTTTTTTTTTTTCTTTCTTTGACAAAATATACTAGCAAAAGTTGGAAGCAATGTTCCTGCTTCCTGGAGCAGTTTTCATTAGCTTTTCTTGCCTTGAGTGTCAAAAGTAGAAAGCTTAGAGGGTTTGGCGCTTTTCTTTTTTTTTTTTTTTTTTTTTTCTTTTTTTTTTTTCCTCCATGTCGTCTTTGCAGTGTATTAATAATATACTTACCTAGACAATTTTGCTTTCTATAAATTTTATTTTTGTTTGGCTCACATTAACCAGTATTCAAGTGATAAAATATCTGTTTGCTCGAGGGTAAACCATATAAATGGCAAATGAGAAGCAGAGGCCAGGAAAACTGTAGGTTTCTACACAAACGGTGTGCCAAAACAAAATGTACAATATTTAGTGCTAGTGACATTCCCAAATTACACATCTGCTGTTTTGATTTACATTCTATGAGACCAGGCTGCAGATGGAAAAGAGAGTTAGACATTCGAAAGAAGAACATTATCCCTTCTAAAGCTACTAAAATCCTGACTAGACACAAAATACCATTTTTTATGAGTAAACATTGAATGCAATACAGGGCTGCTTAGGCACTTAGTACTGCCTATATATCTCTGGGTAATTTGAAGTCCAAATCAGTACAGCTGTAAGGTGTTTTTTGTTTGTTTGTTTTTTAATTCTGCTATAAGAGAATTTTTACTTTGTTTTGATAATTCTGTAAACTTGCACAGTAATCCATTTAAACATTTAGAGAGCGGGATCTAAGATGGGCCACATGCCAGAAAACAAAACTAGACAAAAATAACAACAAAACAATAACAACAAAAGAAGTGTGATATAGTAAGCACATTTAAAAATGGTTTTTAAACAATTTACTGAGTGTTGGGTAGTTTTTTTTTTTTTTTTTTTAGATTCAACCAGATGCTGTTTTTATGTAGTCCTAATTTTATGTTTCACCATTTTATGTTTCATCCGTTAAACATAAGGATGTGATCCTCCACTACTGATGATGATGAGATTCTTGGTTACTCACCTTCAATATAACTTGAAGGTTTCAGCTAGGTCTGCAGGAAAATGACCTGGCCGTAGGGGATGATACATTTCCTCTTCATTTCTGATAGAGACATCTCAGAAAACAATAATTTTATCCTGTTTCCAGGATTAGGTTCATCCTGGTTTCTTGATGAGGTTCAAAATGTTGATTGTATTTTGAATATTTACTACTTTAATTAATGCTTTTCAGATGTGGACTTCTAACTCCACAGCTTTCTTCAGTTTCAGGAATGTTTTATTTAAGAGTTGTTTTTTGTTTGTTGGTTTGGTTTGCTTTGTTTTTTTTTTTTTTTTTTTTTTTTTTTATTACATTTGAATGTATCATATATAAGTCATATGAGCCTTAATTTCAGAAAAGGAAAATTTAAAATATATAGCAAATAATTTTTTAAAAAGATTATTGTAGTTTGCATCATAAAATTGGAAATTACAGTTTTAAATGTGCTAGAAATTTGGTATCATTTGCTTTAATGCTTCTTTTTACTGTCAACAGGTGGCATTTAACCTAAACAGATATCAGAGAAATAGAATGGATTTTAAGAAAAGGAGTAGTTATCATGTATATTGAACACGTTCAGGCAAGAAATTTCTGAAATGCTTGGAAACATGCCCTGTGCCCCATGCCACCGCCCAGAACACTATCCTGGGCCTTGAAAAGCAAGTCCTATGGTTACATGGCACCCCAGAAAGAATTGAGTCAGACAATGGGACTCATTTCCGAAACAACCTTATAGACACTTGGGCCAAAGAACATGGTATTGAGTGAGTGTATCACATCCCCTATCATGCACCAGCCTCCGGGAAAGTTGAACGATACAATGGACTGTTAAAGACTACACTGAAAGCAATGGGTGCTGGGACATTCAAAAATTGGGAAACACATTTGGCAAAGGCCACCTGGTTAGTCAATACTAGAGGATCTGCCAACCGAGCTGGACCTGCCCAATCAAACCTGTTATGTTCTGTAGAAGGGGATGAAGTTCCTGTAGTGCACGTAAGAAACATGCTGGGTAAAACAGTCTGGGCTACCCCTGCCTCAGGAAAAGGCAAACCCATTCGTGGGATTGCTTTTGCTCAGGGACCTGGATGCACTTGGTGGGTAATGCAAAAGAATGGGGAGGTCCAGTATGTACCTCAAGGGGTTTAATACTGAGTGAGAATAACCCATGAGGTGAATTGTAGTATGTTAATTATTGCACAGTAATGCATGTCATCACTACCATGATTGCTATATACCATAGATGAAAAATGGTGATTAATTAGAAGGTATTGGAAAGAGTGTAACCTGAGCATGACATAAATGGTATGGAATAAGGGGTGGATGTCTGTCCTGGTTTCAGGTAGGACAGAGTTAATTTTCCTCCCAGTAGCTGGCAGGGTGCTATGTTTTGGATTAGGATGAGAAGAGCGCTGATAACATGCTGATGTTTTAATTGTTGTAGAGCAGTGCTTACACCGAGCCAAGGACTTTTCAGCTTCTCGCTCTGTCCTGCTAGCGAGCAGGCTAGGGATGCAGCAGGAGCTGGGAGGGGACAGACCCAGGACAGCTGACCCAAACTGGCCAAAGGGGTATTCCATACCATCTGACGTCATGCTGAACAATATATAGGGGTGGCTAGCCGGGGTGGAGGGGGCCGGCTGCTCGGGGATAGGCTGGGCATCGGTCAGCGGGTGGTGAGCAATTGCATTGTGCATCATTTGTTTCGTACACATTATTAGTAGTAGTACTGTTATCATTATTATTATTGTTATTATTTTCCCTGTCTTAATAAACTGTCTTTATCTCAACTCACAGGCTCCACTTTCCCGTTTCTCTCCCCCATCCGAGAGAGGGAGGAGGGAGGGTGAGCAAACGGCTGTGTGGTGTTTAGCTGCCGACCAGGTTAAACCACAACAATCAAATTCATGCTTCAGTAATAGATATGTAAGTATCTGTGGAAACTTTCCTTGGTAAATATATAATAGTTCAGTATTTCTAACAAAACTTCCAATTTATTTCAAAATTATATTTTATAGACCTCTGATGTATATGTGTGTGTATATCTGCTTGATAACACATCTAATGGACTATAATAAAATTCCTAAAAGAAAGTTTTCTAAAGAGGAATGCAAGGTTAAAGAAGGAGTTTACTTAGTTGTTGGTTTTGTTTTTTTTTTTTTTTTTTTTTTTCCTGACAAGGAATTCTACTATTAATTTAGTAATTCTCTAAAAAAGGACTGAATAAATGTCATAGCCACTTAAGCCACCATATCCCTACAATCCATGCAGATAATAATAGGGTAATACTAAATATGTTTGTAGGTAGGAAGACCCAACCATGGAAATCATAGAATCATTTAGTCTGGAAAAGACCTCTAAGATCATCAAATCCAACCACTAACCTAACATTGCTAAATCACTGAAAATTAAACTATTTGTTAGATTTCAGGGGGTGTTGTGAGTAACTCCAGTAAGAAGCTAAGCCCCACACAGCTGCTTACCCCCTCCCCCTAGCTGTATGGAGGAGAGAATCGGAACAAAAGTGAGAGAACACAAGTTGAGATAAAGATGGATTAATAAGTGAAGCAAAGCTGCCCATGAAAGCAGAGGAATTGATTCACTACTTTCCATCTGAAGGCAGTTGTTAGCTGCACCTCATTTAGGAATTACAATTACATGGGAAGACAAACACTGTAACTCTAAGCATTCTCTCCCTCTGTCTTTCCCCCAGCTGTTATTACTGAACACACTGTTGTATGGTATGGAATATCCTTTTGGTCAGTTGGGGTTAGCTGTCCTTGCTGTGTCCCCTCCCAGTTTTTTCTGCACCCCCTGGACTACTTGTTGGTGGGACAGCATGAGAAACAAAGCAGGCCTTGATTCTGTGTAAGAACTGTTCAGCAATAAGTAAAACATTGGTTTGTTACCAACTCTGTTTTAGTCCCAAATGCAAAACAGCACCATACAGGCTGCTATGAAGAAAATTAACCCCATCCCAGCCAAAACTAAGACAGGGGTTAAGGTTGGTTTTATGCACATATTTATACTTTTTTGTTTGTTTGTTTGTTTGTTTCTCACTGAATTTGTTAGGTATATACCTCAGTATAAGGAAACAGACTAGAAATTGAGTTGGGTGGATTCACCTTTTGTTTGTTTGTTTGTTTGTTTGTTTTTCTTTTCCCTGTAAAAAGACAATAAAGTAAAATAAAATCAATATATCATCTAATAGAATAGTAGCAGAACTCAGTTGAAAACTAAGGACTTAATCCTTACCTTCTCTTTACTGGTCCTAATTGACCTTCAAAATAAAGATACACAACATGTAGTTTTATCTTATTTTATTAATAAACTATACTAAATAATTTCTGTTTCCAAATGGAGGAGGTTTAACAAATATAATTTTACTATAAGGACAATATTGCTATCATCTAATTTGAATCCTTAAATATGCAATAAAATGCATAATATAATCCATATGAAATAATTATCTAATTTCCTTCTTCTAGTGTACAGAGAAAAATACTGACTCAGGAGAGTGATTCATGCTATCATCAGAGAAATAGCATAGGGGAGGATTTATCTTGTCTGAGTTAAGCTCTCTTTAGAATCAATGGAAAGAAACCTCCACAAAATAATTCATCATTGTACCTTAAGATAAGTACCCGAGATAGCTGAAGTAACTTATACTCTAACAGCTATTACATCTTTGTGTTTTTTATAACTTGAGATGAAACAATGACCTAAAATTTCAACATATCTCAATGAGATATGTTGAAGCAAGGAAAACCACCATAATTGCTTTTATTACAAAGACTGATATACTATGACCACACACATACAAATTAATAGTTGAAAATATAATTCTCCATAACATCTATTTCTATGTTGTATTTCTCTATTATATAGCACCATAATCCAAATAAATCTTTGTTCTAATGGTATGTTTTCATTGTATATTCACCTAGATGAAGATCTGAGTTCTTGCGCTGCCTCTCCTGATAAATGGTCTTCTGTTTTAAATGATACTTCTATCCTTGCTATCGTTACTGCAGCTTCTTTGAGACTACAGCCATATCCCTCCCACTTCTTTCTGTACTATAATGCTTCATTTCTTTTTCTACATTGCATCAACTTGTTTATAACACATCTGTCTTCAGAGGCCTACTGGGAAAGCTTTTTCACAATTATCAGTCTTCTTTTGAGAATTCATCAATGATCAACTTGCAGCAGTGAGTATATTCTCATAAAGAACACCCTGCAACTGAAAAGCTCTCTTCACAATAAAAAATACAATAAAATTCCCTTTTGCTCTGTTCCACCTAGTGATGTTGAAATGCTCAGTCAACACGGAGTCTACAATTATCATGCAAAAACAAAACAAAACAAAACAAAAACTGCAACTGCTTAAATGCTTAACCTGCTTAATATCTTCTATTTTATTGCAAATAAGGTTCCCAATCTAATTCTCCCATGTTACTTTATAAGCCTGTAATCATTTTAAAAGATATCACTATCTTTAAAAGGTATCACTCATCTTTAGTTACAATATTTAATCTTTTTATAAATGAAGACATCTACACCTCTGCTACTTATTTTGCTAATACCAGATAAAAAATCTACTGCTCATGTGTTTGTACAGAGCTTGTTGTTTTATATTATGACATATTACCTCTGTGGTACATTTTGGTAATGTCAAGTAGAAATACAGAACACTGGAACTTTTATTTAATCTTTCTCTCTCTCTCTCTTTTTTTTTTTTTCTTTCAGTCACAAAGGTATAGAACCATTCAAACATGCAAATTCTTTGTGGGAAAAGATGTAAAATATGGTTTAGCTGACATCTACAAACAATGTGATAAAACTACAAAAGATACATTTCTTCAATGTGTAGCATAGGGCTTACCTGTTGGTTACTGCATTTGCAGGATGATATTGTATTATCTTGTCATCTTGATCATCAAAAGCTAAGATGTTCATACAAAAGAAACCAGTCATAAAAATAGTTTTATGAATGTAATTATTCACCAAAAGCATATACTTAACAGAGTATCTTTTAGATTAATATAACTGTAGAGAGAATACATTATCTTTGTTCTAAACAAAAACATGCA
The DNA here is from genome assembly GCF_009769625.2 of Cygnus olor. Taxonomy (NCBI): domain Eukaryota; kingdom Metazoa; phylum Chordata; class Aves; order Anseriformes; family Anatidae; genus Cygnus; species Cygnus olor. Next base: position 170,366,776 of record NC_049169.1, on the reverse strand, counting down.
TAATCGTAAAAAGAAGACTCTTTATCAAACCTAATTGAGGATAAACTTGTCACATTAAAGTGTGTTCTTGGCACTAAGGTTATGCACAAAACCTTTCTGTGATTAATCTAAAAGTTTAAGCTAAAGAAGTACCATATAATTGCTTATTACCATGAGCTTCTTACAAAATCTTAAGGGAGAATATAATTTGCACAAACATGCTCCTTCTTACATTACTAAATATTTCTTAGGGGAAAATGGTTAGAACATTAATGAATAATAACAACAGATAATTTCATTACATTTAACACAGACATAAGCATTTGTTTCTGTATCAGAAATGTTAATTGCCACAATATATGAGAAGCAGTGATTTAGAAAAGTTTTTTATCTCCTGTGCTTTAGCACTTATTTAATCTGGCAAAAAAGTATTACAAAACATCAGATTGATTTTTTTTTTCTTTTTAAGATTTTTTTTTATTCACATGTACACAGGCAAAATAAATGGCATTGTAATAAATACACATTATTGAATGTCACATAGGTTTCATATTAAAATGTTACTAAAAAGTATGCCATTAATTTTAAAACTCTGCACAATATAATAAAATGTAAATCTTCAGAGGCATAAGGAGAGAGAGAAAGAAACATTCCTTGAAGTTAAAGGGATAGAAAGTATATGTGCAATTTATTTATTTATTATTTTATTTTTTAATTAGGAGAAATAACTTCTACTGCCCAGTCATATTTCCTACTTTCTTCAGCTAGTAGAACTGAATAAATAAATGCATTTGAAATTAATTACTTGAAGTAAATCCTGTCACATTGCATCATCAATATTTATTTCTGTATTTATTTATTTTTATAGTAAAAAGTAACCTATAATTGATTTGATAACATGGATGTGTTGTTTTTTTCAATGTGTCACCAATTTTCTGTTTAGCGTATCATCCAGATTTAGCAATTGTCTACACACTAGGACAAGTCAGCAATACCAGAAACAGTCTCTATGTCAATGGCCAAGTTTTTAAAATAATTTATTACTGAACAATAGCAGATTCTACATGATATTTAGAAGATGAAGTCTTTCTCTTTTGTTTAAAAGGTACTGGAAACACAAATGGATTACCAATCAGTTAGAGACTGAGTTGACTCAGTCTAATTTTAACATTCCTTTTAAGATGGAATATTTTATAATTTACTAAAGTAAGAATGGAACAGAATTGCAAAGGTATTATTAGGATTTCCCAGAAAATTAGGCTTCCACTTCCTTAAAAGTCTACATCCTTAGCAATGTTGCCTTACACCCTTCTGATTAGAATTCTTCCTTGGGATGTGAGACAGATGAAAAGCTTCACTGTATCTAAATCTAGGCTCCTTCTATTGGCCTGTCTAGAAAAATAAACTATCTTTGACCTTAAAAGTGTCTTAAGTGTATTATTATTATTATTATTATTACTATTATTATTATTATTTTATTGATGTTCTTGTTGAATTAACATGGCTTCCCTCTTTCTCTCTATTTTTGAGGTGTTCTATGTTGTATTTATTATAATTTCCAGAATTTTCACTGAAAAAGACATGAGGTTAAAATAATAATAAATCAATTTTATCTTTCTGAAATAAACATTAAAAAAAATAATCCTGAAAATCTTCACTCTTAATATGCTCTAGTATTAAGACATGTACACCAGTGGGAGATAAATATTAATTTGGAATTACAAATTCTGCAGAGTCTATCAGAACTCCAGGCAATAAATTGTGCTGTATGAGTGCTCTTATTGTGCTTTATTCTACCAAGTTGCCAAATCCTCCTTCTTTGCTTATTTAAACTGGTTTCTTATTCATGAAATTCAACACAATCCCGTATTGTAGCCTTAAACTTCACAAAACTTGTAACCTAAAATTTAGTGATACTTTGGGACACTATCCTCATCAGTGAAGTCACTACTTCTTCCTGCACTGTGGTCACTCTCATGTACTGGTTTTGTCTTCCCTTGCACAGCAGCCCCTCTCTTGTTGCTCTTTAACAGTAAATTCCAGTCCTTGTTCTAATGTCTATTTCAGTGTATTATATTAGTTATTAGTTACTTAATTTATCAAAGTCAGTGTTTGGGACAATATACTAGATAGATGAATTTTTTAAATAAATATTTTTTGTTATTTTTAGGTAATCGTGTGCAGAGTCATGTACTCACCAAATTCAGGATATCGACCTGCTCTAACTCTAGATGAAGTTATATGATGGGACATATCTCGACCAAAAGAATTTAACTTTTACATAGATGAGGTAGACAAAGTATAGAGAAATAGCATTATCTCATTTTGCAGTTAGATAAATGAAGCACAGACCCCTTATATTATTTATGTAGTGTCTGCCATGATGTGATTCTTAAAGAGGTCTTAAAGATCAGAGTGCTTTGACTGTATGACTATTTGTGAAAGACATTTGTGTATATCAGTTTTATAGATTCATTTTCTTCAGGCCATATGTAGACATGATGAAAATACTTATTTTTTCAATCTCATGCCTGCACCAAACCTATGCATATTGCTACTATCCAATTCCATAGCAAGCTTCAGTTATTGTACTAAAATCTCTTGGTAAATATTTGTCATTGTTCAAAGCTAGTCCTTTTTTTCTTTTCATTCTTACAAATATATTAACTCTTTTCCATTTATTTTATTTTATTTTATTTTATTTTATTTTATTTTATTTATTTTATTTTTAACATACAAAATGAAACATCAAGCAGTAGAAAGACTCCAGAGATCTCATGACTCTGAATGCCATACTACACCACAAAAATCTTTATGTATAAAATTGCTACTCTAGCTCAGATAAAACATTACTTCAGTCTTCAAAAAGAAAGTATCTCTTGAATGACAAAACATCTGTACAACTTATAGCAAATGTAAAGCAAAAATCAGTAAGCACTTCTTTCCTAGGAGAGAACTGTCTTTATTTCAGTGCTCATTAGTTTGCTAATTTGCTCATTTACTTTCTTGAGTTTTGCTCATTTACTTTCTTGAGTCAACATAAATCAGTAAAGATTTTAAAGACTCTGTAGGCTTCGATATTACTGCTTTTCAGCAAGATAATAGAAGAGCTCTTAAGCTTTATAGTAAGGAAATTAATTTATTCTCTCATTCTCTCTCTTTCTGTACAATACTCTGGCAGAGCTAATGTTCATGAATTATGTGCCTGGATTGTGATAATTATGTTGCAAGACGGGGATTTGTATACTGCTATAGATCTCTGTGAGGAACTCAGTTCCGTTCACTTTTTGTAAATAACAATGGCCCAGTCTCACCTCTCTTCATATCCATTTATGTCTCTTTGTGCAAGTGTTTTTGGTAGACTGAAAACAGTAACTAGGGATGACATTGTCTACACCTTTTAAGCTTTTATGTACATCAAGGACATTTTAGAACTGTATATATATCACAACCCTTTTAAAACAATCACTGGTAGGTAGATTAGGCTGTCATGATAATATTTTGTTTCAATATCTTATCAAGCAATCTATATCAGACTGCAATTTACCTTGTCTTGGGTTATAGCACCTACTACTTCTCACTTAACTATGATCAGAAAAATGTAATAAAAAAGTAATTGTAATGAACAATTTCTTTGTGTACTTGTTGTTTCTTTACACAAAGGCATTATTTCAAAAATGCAGCTAAAATAAGTGGACTGTGGACATTTGTTTTTATTGTCAACCAGTATTTCAATAATTTAACACTATTGCCTTAGACACTGGCTAAAATTCAATCCAGATTAGTCCAAAACTACTCCTTGTTGGGCTGTTAACACAGTGGTTTAAGGAAGCAATCATTTACTAAATCCTAAACCTCTCAATTTTTACTCCATTCTACAGCATGCCACTGAGATTTCCCAATTAGTACCAAGAGGTTGAAATAGGTTGAAATCAAATCATCCATAAACACAATCTTATTAACCTAGCTTGCCCCTCCTTATCCCTTGCCTTTTCATACAAGTTTTCATTTCTATTTCTTTTTCCTGTCCTTGGGTGTTCATTGTACAGTATTCCTGTCTTATTATCACTCTAATACTCCTATGTATAAACTAGCTTATTTTCTGAAGATATCAATTCATTTCTTCATGTGCTTCATTTTCTCTAACTTATGCAAGAGATCCTGAGAAAAAGTCATCCTTCTTGTGAAACTTTCTGGAGCTTTAGAGAGCACTTTAATGACTGTTAGGTGATTTTGCTTTTGGCTAAAAACTATTGCTTCTAGAACTGATCTAAGAAATCATGTTTGTCTAAGTTTTCTATGAAAGTGTTTAGCTTGCTTTTATTTCTTCTTAATACTGATATTTTGATGCCACTGTGCTGAATCTTCATGCTGTCAGCCCCGGTCAGAATGAATATCTAATAACCATGGCTTTTGTTTCAGGGAAGAAGAAATAATTTCTCATAAGAGTTCACTCTCTCCAACCCATGAACTGAGCAGAGCTCTAAACCTTCTGAAACTCACAGCTACAACTACATTGAACATTCTCTAAACAAAAATGACTGCTATGTGTAATTCATTTATTTTGGAGATTAGTTTTTGTTGTTGTTGTTTTCCTTTCTTTCCTTGCAAACAGAAAAGGCAGTGCTACAAATATTTTTACTTAATATACAGTATATATATATAAATTGATAGGTAATTTTGACCTCCACTATGATATGATGCAAGTACAAAAAATACTGATTTATTGTAAATATTTTTTGGGACTATTCCGTCATAAAACTGCAACTATTTTGATATCTTTTTATTAGTGCTTAAGCACTAATTTCACTTTCTTTTTCAGCTTTTGGAACAGAGTTCAGTAACCTTTCCAGATCCAACAAAAGCTGCACAGCTCAAAATGGATTGAAGAAGGCATAGCAATAGAGAGAATAGAGCGAAAAGACATAGATTATGCCTATAATCCTCTATCTTCTTTTATTCTGACCTCTATTTATTTTTATGCATTCTAAAATGGTAAAGAAGGGTCAAATCCTGTCAATGTGCTATGTACAGTTCCCACTGTAGTTTATCTGAAGGAAGAAATAAGGCAAAAATTTCTTACAGTAGAATCTCTTCAAATTTATTATAGGAAAACTTCTCAGGTCTTATTTGTTAAATTCAAACATATATATATATATATATATATATATATTATGTGTAACTGGTTTCTTTTCATCTGTGCCTTCACTTTCTAGACTGCTCTGCTTGTCCACATTTTCTTTCCAGCTGTCTTGGAAGTCCCTAGTACATTTGTCAAAGCTTCCATTTATGGAATAATAACAAGTGTCTAAATTTTCCTGCTATGTATAAGTGAATTTTAATTAACAATGTTTTTGGTTGCCTTAGAATTGAAAATTAAACTTTGCTGTTATGCTTAGGAACTGGAACATTTATGTTATGTTGCCATTTTGTTCTCTGTAATATGTAATTAAAGTATTTTGAGAACTACGATAATAACAATATATGTTTAAAAATGGACTAAAATGAAACTTGTAAAAATATGTATTTTTACTCCTAATATACTCCTTTCACATAGTACCTCCTAAGCTCTTATGGTATCACTAATTGCTGTATAACAGCAATACCAATGTTCCATAATTACTTAATGAGAATTTAAACTTTTTATTTATTTATTTATTTATTTTCTGCTTCGAATGTTTTTTTTTTTTCTTTATGGCTTAGAGGTGACAGATAAAGAAGACAGAGAAGATGTTTCAGATTTCTGGTATAGTAATTTCAAATATGTATTTATTTTTTTAGTAGACATCACCAATTGCTGTAATTGTTGCTTCATCCGTTACAACAACTCAATTTCTCAGACAACCAATAATTAGCTAGACTATACTTCCTGATGATTATTTCTATCTTCCAAGGAATTTCATGCTATAACAGGCAAAATGTCATGAATAATGAGGAATTATGATGGTGAAAACTACATCACTAAACCTAAGAGTGTATTGTACCATGTGTTTTGAGAGATAGGAAAGAGATTTTTATTCATTATTTGTCTCAGTTTTGCATCATCTCTTCCTTGAGAGATAATGCTAACACTATCTAGAAAATTAAAACCTGAATATAAGGCTATATAAAGTTCATCTTACATCTGGAGAAGAAATGAAAACAAAAGGAGTGATATAATTTTAAAAATCTTTCATATGCTCAAAGTTTATTATTTAGTCATGCGTGAAGATTCTTGCTTCTGAAATGACACATTATAAAGTTGTGACTCAAACTCATATAATTACCTTAGGATATTACATTGCTTTTCTAAAATATATATTTTATCAAGTACTGCCTACTTCGTTTATTCTCAGAAATATGTATGATGCTCTTTTATCACCAGTTTTACGTGAGATACTTAAAAAACAGATATAAGTGCCTTCACGCTGCATGGTATCTATACAGTACAATGTTTCCTGAATCATTGTGTTTTAGACACAGAACAGTAAAGGTGGAATTCATATACACTGTCTCATTGTGTTCTGAACTAGAAAACACCAGAAACATATTTGTGTTTGAAGAACTTTCCACAGAAGTTGGTACCACTGAGCAAGCAGAAGATGAAGCTAAGCCAGTGGCAATAATCAGAATTTCAGACTGTTGAGTTCTTGTCACCATGTGATTCACGGCTTTTACATTGAACTACTTGCAATCTTGAAGACTCAAGGGGAAGCCAGTGAGACAGACATTTACTACTGGAAATATATTCCACTGGAAACTCCTCTTGACTTTCCCTTCATTCTCTGATATGTTCTTATTCATTTTGATGCATTTCAGCACTTGATGAGATACAAGTGTTCTGCAAAGGAGTTTGTGTATGAAATACAGATAACAGGACCCCATTGAACCATATAGGACCTAGGTATATATAATAGAGTTTCCATGTCCGTGAAGGTTTCAGAGAAAATGAGAAAGATAATTTTCTCACTATGTCTTATTAACTGAGTCACCTTGGCTAAAAGCTTAGCTATTATACAGAACTGTAGGTGCATCCAAAAGTTGATTCATGCAATGCAAGCTCGTAAATTAAGTGAAATATGCTAAAGGCAGGGGTAGGAGTGGGACATGTTGTGTGCCTCTCAACAGGGCCCATAGCTGGACAGGGCTGTGGGAAGCTGGAGACCAGTCCTGCTGTGGCATCTCTGGAGCAGAGCTGATGGCCACTGGGGCTGAAACGGGGTCCTAGGCCTTGGGCAGGTTGTGGGGGGGAGGCCCAGGGACTGGGACGAGATGGTGAGGATGATTGTTCCATCAGAGTCCTGACACTACCATAGACCCAGGACTATTTTGTTAAAATGAGTAATGTTCAACTTAGTAGTTGAATATTATGAAAATTTAGCCAACATTGTTAAGTAAACCAACAAAATTGAAAACAAACAAACAAACAAACAAAAAAGACAAAATGTGACAAAATTACTTAGGTAAAAATGCAAACCAGCAGGATAAAGGTGGTGTCAGTGAACTAGCCACTTCATGGTTGGCCACTTGATGGTTGGCCATGGGATGATGGAGAAAAAATGAAACTCAACTGGCACAGTCCTTCTTTTATGCCCCAAACAGTTCATTGCTCACAAGTGCCAAACAGGTAGGTAGCCAAAAAGTTGATTACTTCAATCTATGAGAGGAATGTAAATCATAAATACAGTAAGTACATGGTGATGTGTCAAAGTAAAGAAATTATATTGTCTAAGGTTCACTCCAATATCTTTCTCATTAAAAACATGCAGACTACTTGTTGTGGTTTAGCCCTGCTGGCAGCCAAACACCACACAGCCATTCGCTCACCCTCCCCCCTCCCCCTCCGGGATAGGGGAGAGAAATGGGAAAGCGAAGCCTGTGAGTTGAGATAAAGACAGTTTATTAAGACAGGAAAAATAATAACAATAACAATAACAATAATAATAATAATAATAATAATAATAATAGTATTAATAAGAATAATGTGTACGAAATAAGTGATGCACAATGCAATTGCTCACCACCCGTTGACCGATGCCCAGCCTATCCCCGAGCAGCCGGCCCCCCCCACCCCGGCTAGCCACCCCTATATATTGTTCAGCATGACGTCAGATGGTATGGAATACCCCTTTGGCCAGTTTGGGTCAGCTGTCCTGGGTCTGTCCCCTCCCAGCTCCTGCTGCATCCCTAGCCTGCTCGCTAGCAGGACAGAGCAAGAAGCTGAAAAGTCCTTGGCTTGGTGTAAGCACTGCTCTACAACAATTAAAGCATCAGCATGTTATCAGTGCTCTTCTCATCCTAATCCAAAACATGGCACCCTACCAGCTACTAGGAGGAAAATTAACTCTGTCCTACCTGAAACCAGGACAGATATCCACCCCTTATTCCATACCATTTATGTCATGCTCAGGTTACACTCTTTCCAATACCTTCTAATTAATCACCATTTTCATCTATGATATATAGCAACCGTGGTAGTGATGACATACAGTATTATATGATAATTAACATACTACAATTCAACTCATGGGCTATTCTCACCCAGTATTAGGTCCCCTTGAGGTACACACCGGACCTCCCCATTCTTTTGCATTACCCAACAAGTGCATCCAGGTCCCTGAGCAAAAGCAATCCCACGAATCGGTTTGCCTTTTCCTGAGGCAGGAGTAGCCCAGACTGTCTTGCCCAGCATGTTTCTTACGTGCACTACAGGAACTTTATCCCCTTCTACAGTGCGTAACAGGTTTGATTGGGCAGGTCCAGCTCGGTTGGCAGATCCTCTAGTATTGACTAACCAGGTGGCCTTTGCCAAATGTGTTTCCCAATTTTTGAATGTCCCAGCACCCATTGCTTTCAGTGTAGTCTTTAACAGTCCATTGTATCGTTCAACTTTCCCGGAGGCTGGTGCATGATAGGGGATGTGATACACTCACTCAATACCATGTTCTTTGGCCCAAGTGTCTATAAGGTTGTTTCGGAAATGAGTCCCATTGTCTGACTCAATTCTTTCTGGGGTGCCATGTCGCCATAGGACTTGCTTTTCAAGGTCCAGGATAGTGTTCCGGGCGGTGGCATGGGGCACAGGATATGTTTCCAGCCATCCGGTGGTTGCTTCCACCATTGTAAGTACGTGGCGCTTGCCGTTGCGGGTTTGGGGGAGTGTGATGTAATCAATCTGCCAGGCCTCTCCATATTTGTATTTCAGCCATCGTCCTCCATACCAGAGAGGCTTTGACCGTTTGGCTTGTTTAATTGCAGCACATGTTTCACAATCATGAATAACCTGTGCTATAGTGTCCATGGTCAGGTCCACCCCTCGGTCACGAGCCCATCTGTATGTTGCATCTCTACCTTGATGGCCTGAGGTGTCATGGGCCCATCGGGCTATAAATAATTCACCTTTATGTTGCCAGTCCAGGTCCACCTGAGCCACTTCAATCTTAGCAGCCTGATCCACCTGCTGGTTGTTTTGATGTTCTTCAGTAGCCCGATTCTTGGGCACATGAGCATCTACATGGCGTACCTTTACAACCAGGTTCTCTACCCGGGCAGCAATATCTTGCCACAATGCAGCAGCCCAGATGGGTTTGCCCCGGCGTTCCCAGTTGTTCTGCTTCCATTGCTGTAGCCACCCCCACAGGGCATTTGCTACCATCCATGAATCAGTATAGAGATAGAGGACTGGCCACTTTTCTTGTTCAGCAATATCTAAGGCCAGCTGAACGGCTTTCACTTCTGCAAACTGACTCGATTCACCTTCTCCCTCGGCAGCTTCTGCAACTCGTCGTGTAGGACGCCATACAGCAGCTTTCCATCTCCGATGCTTTCCCACAATACGACAGGACCCATCAGTGAACAGGGCATATTTCTTCTCATTTTCTGGTAGCTTGTTGTACAGTGGGGCTTCTTCAGCACGGACCACCTCCTCCTCTGATGATATCCCAAAGTACTTGCCTTCTGGCCAGTCCATAATCACTTCCAGGATTCCTGGGCGACTGGGGTTTCCTATTCGAGCCCGCTGAGTAATCAGTGCAACCCACTTGCTCCATGTAGCATCAGTTGCATGATGTGTAGAGGGGACCCTTCCTTTGAACATCCAACCCAGTACCGGCAGTCGGGGTGCCAGGAGGAGCTGCGCTTCAGTACCGACCACTTCCGAAGCAGATCGAACTCCCTCATATGCTGCCAATATCTCCTTTTCGGTTGGAGTATAGCGGGACTCAGATCCTCTGTATCCCTGACTCCAAAACCCCAGGGGTCGACCTCGAGTTTCCCCAGGTTCTTTCTGCCAGAGGCTCCAGGTGGGACCATTCTCCCTGGCTGCGGTGTAGAGCACATTCTTTACATCTGGTCCTGTTCGGACTGGCCCAAGGGCTACCGCATGAACTATTTCCTGTTTAATTTGTTCAAAGGCTTGTCGTTGCTCAGGGCCCCATTCAAAAGCATTCTTCTTACGGGTTACTTGGTAGAGCGGGTTTACAATCAGACTGTAATTTGGAATATGCATTCTCCAAAACCCCACGACACCTAGGAAAGTTTGTGTTTCCTTCTCGCTAGTTGGTGGAGACATAGCTGTTATTTTGTTGATCACATCCATTGGGATTTGACGACGTCCATCTTGCCATTTTATTCCTAAAAACTGGATCTCTCGTGCAGGTCCTTTAACTTTATTTTGTTTTATGGCAAAACCGGCCTTCAGAAGGATTTGGACTATTTTCTTCCCTTTCTCAAAAACTTCCTCTGCAGTGTCACCCCACACAATGATGTCATCGATGTACTGCAGGTGTTCAGGAGCCTCCCCCTGCTCCAGCGCAGACTGGATCAGTCCATGGCAAATGGTAGGGCTCTGTTTCCACCCCTGGGGCAGCCGATTCCAAGTATATTGGACTCCCCTCCAAGTGAAAGCAAACTGTGGCCTGCACTCTGCTGCTAGAGGGATGGAGAAAAATGCATTAGCAATATCAATTGTGGCATACCACTTGGCTGCCTTTGATTCCAGTTCGTACTGGAGTTCTAGCATGTCCGGCACTGCGGCACTCAGTGGTGGCGTGACTTCGTTCAGGCCACGATAGTCCACTGTTAGTCTCCACTCACCATTAGACTTTCGCACTGGCCATATGGGACTATTAAAAGGTGAATGGGTCTTGCTGATCACTCCTTGGCTCTCCAGTTGACGAATTAGCTCGTGGATGGGAATCAGGGAGTCTCGGTTGGTGAGATATTGCCGCCGGTGCACAGTTGTGGTAGCGATTGGCACTTGCTGTTCTTCAACCCTCAGCAACCCCACAACAGAAGGGTCCTCTGAGAGACCGGGCAAGGTAGACAACTGTTTAATGTCCTCTGTCTCTAAGGCAGCTATGCCAAAAGCCCAGCGGAACCCTTTTGGGTCCTTGAAATATCCTCTTCTAAGATAGTCTATGCCGAGGATGCACGGAGCATCCGGGCCAGTCACAATACGGTGCTTTTGCCACTCATTTCCGGTTAGACTCACTTCAGCTTCCAATACAGTTAACTGCTGGGATCGCCCTGTCACGCCATAAATACAGATGGGCTCTGGCCCTTTACAGCTTGATGGCATTAGAGTACATTGTGCACCGGTGTCTACTAGAGCCTTATACTTCTGTGCGTCAGACGTGCCAGGCCATCGAATCCACACAGTCCAATAAACTCGGTTGTCCCTTTCCTCCCCCTGGCTGGAGGCAGGGCCCCTCTAGTCCTGGTCAGAATCTTCATTTCTGTGTTTAAAAGACTGCCTGCTAGAAGTTGGAGCAGCAAACTTTTCAGAGAACCCCTTTCTCCCGATTGTTTTCTTTTGCAACTCACGTACCCGTGCCTCTAGGGTCTCAGTAGATTTTCCATCCCATTTTCTCATGTCCTCTCCATGGTCACGTAGGTAAAACCACAGGGTGGCGCGGGGTGTGTACCCACCATATTGTCTTCTTTGCACGGATGCGCGTTTACCCCTAATAGCCGAGGCACTTGTTTGTACAGGTGGGGAAGAAAATACACTCTCTTTAAGTTGCTGGACCTCCTCAAAAAGTTTCTCCAAAGTATTCTCTTTTAGTTGGTGGCCACTGGTTCGTTCAGGTGGGGGGAAACATAAATTCTCTTTAAGTTGGTGGACCTCTTCAAAAAGTTTCTCCAAAGTATTCTCTTTTAGTTGGTGGCCACTGGTTTGTTCAAGTGGGGGGGAAGATAAATTCTCTTTAAGTTGGTGGAACTCTTCAGAGAGTTTCTCCACAGCCGAGACGCAGGCCTGTAGGGAAGAGGAGAGATTTCCTTCATACTCCCGGAGTTGTTTAGCCATGTCACCCACTGTGGGATCTTCGCCGTTTTTCCAGGTTATTATTGTCAATGAGCTGGCCCATGATGATGGTGCACTCCGTACAAACTTCCGCCACATGGGTCGAGTACACTGGACTTCATCTGGATCTTTGGATATTTGTGCGTCGTCTAGGTCCTTATAAATTACTTCCCGTACGGCTAATTCCCTCAGGTACTGAATTCCCTTCTCCATGGTGGTCCACTTGACTGGTAGACATACAAGCTCTTCCTTGAAGGGATACCTTTCCTTCACAGCTAACAGGAGACGCCTCCAGAGGCTGTGAGATCGTGCTCCATCTCCAATTGCTTTGTCAATGCTTGCATCTCTAGCAAGGGATCCCAACCGCTTGGCTTCCCTGCCCTCTAATTTCACACCATTGGCTCCAGTGTCCCAGCACCGGAGCAGCCAGGTGACAAGCTGTTCACCTATACAGCGACCAAAATCTTTTCGCACATCTCGTAGCTCACGCTGGTATAGGGTTCGGGTAGTTACTGTTGACTTACTGACATCCTCATCCTCATCTTCATCCTCCTGCACACTTGATGGCCCAGCCCCGTCTTCTCCATACCCAGACTTAGCAGAAGACTGTCTGCGTTCTAAACGACCTGAGTCTCTATACCATTTTTTCACCTTGTCTATAGGGGCAACTTGCACTGCTACAGCTCGCTTCTCTGACCCAGCTACAGGGTCTGCCACAGGGGTTGGAATACCCTCTGCAGGGGCAACTTGCACTGCTACAGTTCGTTTCTCCGACCCAGCCACAGGGTCTGCCACAGGGGTTGGAATACCCTCTGCAGGGACAACTTGCACTGCTACAGTTCGTTTCTCTAACCCAGCCACAGGAGTGGGAGCGGCTGCAGGAGCTGGAGCAGGAGCTGGAGCTGGAACGGCTGCAGGAGCTGGAGCTAGAACGGCTGTGGGAGCTGGAGCTGGAACGGCTGCGGGAGCTAGAACTGGAACGGCTGCATGAGCTGGAGCTGGAACGGCTGCAGGGTCTGTCACTAGGTTGATAGTAGCATCAATTGCAGCTCAATAGGCGCAAGCCAGACCCCAGCACACCACAGTGATTTGTGTCACTTTGGAACTGCCAGAGTCATGACACCTTTTTTTCAAGCATTCTACCAGTTTTTTAGGATTTTGCAGTTGTTCAGGGGTGAATGTCCAAAACACTGGAGGTGCCCACTGCTCTAGAAAGCTGCCCATATCCTCCCACACTCCCTGCCACTCGCAACTATCCCGCCTCAGGACAGATCTCCAGATGAGATTCCTAAGTAGTTGTTTGACCTTAAACAAAACCTGAAGCGCATTCAGGAGACATAACAACAAGAACATGCTGGTCTGAGTATCCCAAGGATATTCAACATCTTGGAGAGCTACCGTAACTAGCTCGGGGGATAAGAGGGTGGTGAAGGAGGAAGGGAGAGTGAACAAATATCAATATAGGAAAAAATATCTTCCCCTGTCCCCTCCAGAGACTGACTCCCTGATGAAAAAAGGCAATAGGTGTAATTGCTAATAGTTTCTGAGATAAGGTTTCCGAAGTATAGAGTCGACGACAGTGCTGAGTACAAATACCAGGTTAGAGTCATGACCAGAAATCTCATCATTTCATAAGCCATCGTTACACCACACAGTACCATAACAATCTTAAACCAGGGCCCGGAAAGGATAAACAGCGCGACAGGGAGCACATACAGAAAGTAACTTGCTATAAAACTCAATTTGGGAAACAGGCACAGCAGACTTGAGATTAAGGCAATCAACATTGTGACTAGCAACTATTAAGCAGGTCGAATACTTATACCAATTTTAGTTTAACACACTCTGGTCAAATCTGTCGATATCTCAACCCTTCGGGCCCCACGTTGGGCGCCAAATGGACTGTTGTGGTTTAGCCCGGCTGGCAGCCAAACACCACACAGCCGTTCACTCACCCTCCCCATTCCCTCTCCGGGATGGGGGAGAGAAACGGGAAAGTGAAGCCTGTGAGTTGAGATAAAGACAGTTTATTAAGACAGGGAAAAGAATAACAATAATGATAATGATAATGATAATAATAATAATAATAATAATAATAGTATTAATAGTAATAATGTGTACGAAACAAGTGATGCACAATGCAGTTGCTCACCACCCGTTGACCGATGCCCAGCCTATCCCCGAGCAGCCGGCCCCCCCCACCCCAGCTAGCCACCCCTATATATTGTTCAGCATGACGTCAGATGGTATGGAATACCCCTTTGGCCAGTTTGGGTCAGCTGTCCTGGGTCTGTCCCCTCCCAGCTCCTGCTGCATCCCTAGCCTGCTCGCTAGCAGGACAGAGCAAGAAGCTGAAAAGTCCTTGGCTTGGTGTAAGCACTGCTCTACAACAATTAAAGCATCAGCATGTTATCAGTGCTCTTCTCATTCTAATCCAAAACATAGCACCCGACCAGCTACTAGGAGGAAAATTAACTCTGTCCTAACTGAAACCAGGACACTACTACACATTTTTGCCTTTTTCCTTCCGTCTATTCACAGTTCTTCCTTATGTACCCCCCCCCCCCCCAACAATGTTTACGATACTATACCAAAATTAAAACCAAATTAAGAACCTAAGCACGTGGTATGCACAAGATAGATCCCTGAAGCACTAGCATTCCATAGAGATTACTCCAAAATGATAGTTTGTTGAGTATCTGAGATTTCACACAGCATATGCAGGATAACCGTCGATTCAGGCCTGGTCAGCATGGGTTCACAAAAGGCAAGTCCTGCCTGACCAACCTCATCTCCTTCTACAACAGGGTGAACCGCCTGGTGGATGAGGGAAAGGCTTTTGTTGTAGTCTACCTAGACTTCAGCAAGGCCTTTGACACAGTCTCCCACAGTATTCTCCTGGAGAAGCTGGCAGCCCATGGCTTGGACAGGTACACTCTTTGCCGGGTTAAAAACTGGCTGGATGGCCAGGACCAGAGAGTATTGGTGAATGGAGTGAAATCCAGCTGGCGACTGGTCACCAGTGGTATTCCCCAGGGGTCCGTGTTGGGGCCCATCCTCTTTAATATCTTTATTGATGGTTTGCATGAGGGAGTTGAGTGCACCCTCAGTAACTTTGCAGATGACACCAAGGTGGGGAGAACTGTCGATCTGCCAGAGAGTAGGAAGGCCCTGCAGAGGGACCTGGACAGGATGGGTCAATGGGCAGTGGACAGAGGAATGAGGTTCAGCATGTCTAAGTGCTGGGTCCTGCACTTTGACCAAAACAACCCCATGCAACATCACAGGCTTGGGACAGAGTGGCTGGCAAGCTGTGTAGAGGAAAAGGTTCTGGGGGGTTGGTTGATGCTTGGCTAAACATGAGCCAGCAGTATTCCCATGTGGCCAAGAAGGCCAACGGCATCCTTGCTTGCTTCAGGAATTATGTAGCCAGCAGGACCAGGGAGGTGATCATTCCCCTGTACTCAGCACTGGTGAGGCCACACCTCCAGTACTGTGTTCAGTTTTGGGCTGGGACCCTCACTATAGGAAAGACATTTCGTCCCTGGAACATATCCAGAGAAGAGCTACGAAGCTGGTGAAGAGCCTGGAACAGAGGTCCTACGAGGAGTGGCTGAGGGAACTGGGTTTGTTTAGTCTGGAGAAGAGAAGGTTCAGGGGAGACCTTATTGCTCTCTACAGCTACCTGAAAGGAAGGTGTGGGGAGCTGGGAGTCGGCCTCTTGTCATAGATAACTAGTGACAGAACAAGAAAAAATGGCTTCAAGTTGTACCAGGGGACGTTCAGGTTAGAAATTAGGAGACATTTCTTCTCAGAAAGACTAGTCAGGCATTGTAATGGGTTGCCCAGGGAAGTGGTGGAGTCACTGTCCCTGGGGGTGTTTAAGGAAAGGTTGGACGTGGTGCTTAAGGACATGGTTTAGTGGGCAACATTGGTAGTAGGGTGATGGTTGGACCAGATGATCTTGAAGGTCTTTTCCAACCTTAATGATTCTATGATTCATTTTCTCAAAACTATACTAAAGTTTGGATTTTTTTTTTTTTAAGAATTACTGTCCCATTTAATGACTAAGAAATATGTATATGTATTTTTTTTCCACTGGAAATGGAAATTTAGAAGTTCTCAGACACTGCAGATGTGATATTTAATAATGTATGCGTGTTTTGTAGCGTAATGCTTCTAACTTGACTTTTTCAATGACTTCAATTTTTGCCGAACTCCTTTTTGTCTTCATGTCCTGCAGTCATAAAACAGGGAACATCTTTGGTGAGTATTTTTTTTTTTGGTAAGTAATGCTTTCAGGTGGTGTTCAGTACAAGTACACCATCTCTGTGAATGATTACATCCTTGAAGGTTAAAAAAAAATAAAAAAATAAAAAAATAAAGACTGTGTATTGGGATTTATTAATATTATTTCTTTATTTCTCATTATTCTAACATTTATCTTTCTTTAGATTCCAGACAAGTAAACAGAAGTACATTGTATGTAAAGGAGCCTCAGACATGCTTCTCTGACTAAAGTCTAAAAGCAGTGCTCAGAACATGAATGGAGCATTCTTTATTTTGAGGTGTTTTTAATTATGTATCTTCACCTTTCCTTCCAATATTTGACAACAACTGTGCACATTGAGCCCCATTCCATATTATCATGGGACCTATGAACTGAAGGATGATGGTTCTAGAGGTAATCAACAATGCCAATTATAATACTACTGTGTCCAGTGAAGCACATAAGTTACAGCTCAGCAAGATGAGCCACTGCATACTGAATGAGTTTAGCAATAACGACTCTCTTTTGCAGATACTGAAGTTGGTTGTTTCTTTCTTTTTTTTTTTTTCTCATAAATTATCAAACAAACATGTTAGTAGTGCACTTCCCATTGACTTTAATGGGAATCACATAGCTAAAATTCATTCAATAGATTTTGAAACATAGCTGTTGTTGGGAGGTATTGTATGGAAAATAGCCAAAACACATACCATATATACAAAACAATTCTATATAATTAGAAAGATTTTTTTAAAAAATAAAGATAAAAAAATTCAGACAAAAGCAGCATATGATAACAGGGAATAAAAATATTTAGAAATAGATTTTCATTTGGTGATTTATTTATATATTTATTTATTTTCTGACTGCAGCACAGCTATTACAATTTCTAGTATCTAACCCATAGATTTATGTGTCTGGAGGCTCTTCTTATTCAATAAAATTATACCTTTGTAAGTATTTAATGGGTTTATTCCACGGGTATATTTCTTAATTGTTTCAAGTTAAGGTCATTCAATTTGTGATTAATATGGTACCTTTGAATATTTGATTTTTGTATAAAAGTTTTTTTTTCTTCTTTTTTAGTGAGCTCATAACTATGTTTTATCAAAGAGACAATGTTAACAAACATAACAAGTAAATACCTGAATCCAGTGTTGTGACTGGTGCACACAAAATATGTTCATAACTTTCTAAATATATGTGTATAAAATTTGTACCGACCTAAAAATTGTTATCAGTTCTTATTATTTTTTATGCTTTTCCTTGAGTTATTGCAGATGATTTCACTTTTATCTTTTTATTTCCCTTTCTAGGTAAGAATCTAAAGGCTTGAAAAAATAGAAATTATTTATTTATTTATCTATCTATTTATTTATTTATTTCTCTCAGAATGTAAACATTCGCAGAGAATAAAATTGTGTGGAAAGTGACATGTTAAATAGCAAAAAGACAGCATATCTCAAAGATATTTTTTATGAGATATTAAAGCACCATGCTCAGGCAAGTGTTCCTATTCCTTCTGATCATATCTTAATTTATCTGAAATTGGTAAAACCTAAGAGTCTAAAAGTAAAGAAGATTTTCCAGACCTCACTTTATATGTAGATATATTGTCTTTTTAGGTAGATTGGACTCAGACTATGTTCATGCTGACTGCAAATTCTCTCTGTCCTTCTATTAGGAAACATCAAGGTCTGCCTTGGAAGGATTTTGATGCATTCTGTCTCCCAACACTGGTTATGTTACATTGCCACAAGGACAATTGACAGAGGCAGGATGCCAAATCAAGAAAGGAAGCAATAGGACACATCTACAGTACATGGGAGAAATCTGCAATAACATAATTAAAGCAATCGAGAAGTGGTGGGTCAAATATAAATGTCTACCTTATAGTGAGATTAATTGCTCTCTGAAGTCTACTGGTGAGCTAAAACCAGCCAGTCCAGGACAAGTCAGAGACCCTGCAGTGTCACGTCAGTGCAAAGTCGATAGCCTACTCTTAGTCATGGCAAAATCATATTTACTGGAATGCAACACTGTTTATGTCCTAAACTAAAAATAAACAAACAAACAAACAACAACAAGTTTTTTTGTTTGTTTGTTTTTTTAGGTTAAGTTATTTTAAAGACATGAGGAATACTGGAAAAATCAAATGTTCAGTGGCAATTTAAAAACTAGTCACTGTAATGAATTGATGATGAGGCACACAATTTGATGTGTCCACTATAAGAATTCAATGCCAATGGCCCTTTCTGTAATTAAAAAAATAAATAAATAAAATAAAATAAAATAAAATCTTTATACATATTTTGAAAACCTTTCCATAACTCAACTACTTTTCATGTTGTTTTTTTTTTTGTTGTTTGTTTGTTTGTTTGTTTGCTTTCCTGTATGTGACACATTTAATATAATATGTCTACAGGATAATTCATAATAGCAACATTATTTTTCATTACTATTGTTTTGGCCCTTCTCTACTCTAAGGGTTTATGCAAATTTCATAATGACTATAGCTATTATTAGTTCAAAACAGATAGATATATATGAACAGCTCTTGATCTTAATATATATATATATATATATATATTATTATTATTATTATTATTTATCCCTGGTTATTTATCCCCTAAAACATTTTAACAGTATTACCCAGTAGCATACATTGCCAGCTCCAAATTAGTAATGACTGGTTTTGTTACAATTTCAATATCTATCTTTCCAAGTCCAAATAAATGTATTAAATATGTGAAGACATTTAACAGATTAGTTAATCCAATCTAATAATGAATCCCATGGAAAACAGCGTTATCTTCCCCCATAACAATTTGAGACTTTACATAGACCCGGTTCTAATAGTTTTCTACTCCATTTATTAACTCTTTTCAGCTGACTACTGAAAAGACATAGGGTTTGGCAAGTGCATACTATTGATATATTTGGAAAAAAAAAAAAAAAAAAAGGAAGAAAAACAAAACTCTTAAAGCTTGTATTCATTGTTCTGTCAATAGGCAGTAAATGAGCTGAAGAAAGTTGTTGTTGTTGCTGGTTTTTTTATGTTTAACAAAAAATATGGTAATACCTGCCCATTACATCATGTAGTTCTGTTGGGTTTTGTAGTTCTTTGTGTTCTCCTGTTTTCTTTGCTTTTCATTTTTCTTTCTTAATTGGCAGATAATTTAAATATTTCAGAATGTATTTTTCAGAACTATTTTGTTACTGGAGGGTTATAATCATCCTTTGTTGCTTCAGAGGGGGATACCAATAGGTTTAAAAAGTAATAGCAGTAGTGGTAGTAGTAAGTGCAACATCTAAAATTAATTTTCTGGACATGTAATATATGTGTTTATGATTACTGAATATTTAATGTTACAAATGTAATGTTACAAATTTAATCTTGGTTGTATCTTACATTTTTACTTTTAATCAGATTTAATATAGTTTCCAGTTATGTACTTAACTTTTTGATAGAATACAAGTAAAGAATATATTTTCCTTGTAAGAAAATATTTTCCCTATAAGAGAACAGGGTTTTATATAGCATATATTTTCATGCTATATATCTTATATATCTATAAAACATACAAAGAGAGAGAAAGAGGGAGAGAAAGAATGAGAGAACTGCAGATCAAGTAGGCTGTTCAGACTATCTTCAACAGAATGCACTGATTTCAACCAACATCTGTATAGATATTTTTTCTTCCTTTTTTTTTTTTTTTTTTCTTCCCCTAATAAGTTGCTGTAATTACACATTTGTTTTCTACCAGCAGGTATTTTTTCATAATCTTGGAAGAATATTTAGATCATCATAAAGCCATATGCTCAACATAACACCCCTTAATTTACAAAGAAATGCAAAAGCAGCTGGTTAGTGTGAATGACATTTTCTGTTATACACCAGACTTGCAAGTCCTCAAGATATATTTCAAGGTTGTTTTTAAAGATGTCATTTTTATTGTTACAGATCAAAGAACTTCACTAAGGGTAGGAAATATTTAATGTCTCAGTTTCCTGAAAATTACTCTAAAAACTTCACTAATGATACGTCTCCTTTGACTTTCTGTTCACAGAAAGACTGTAGTGCTGATAATGAGCATAGATTAATTAAAGTAATAGACTAAAACTGACTTTGGTAACAGCTGTGAAAATCTATATTGTGCTGTGGTTATTTAAATGTACATAAATGGGACATTCAAGGTGTCACTGATCTAAATTAATATATACAAAATTCATGTATCTGTGGTGGTTGAACAGCCTATTTGATTTCATATCTTGAAAAAGACGTAAAAGATCTCTTTGTTTGTATTTTTCTCTTATTCCTTCCAGCTTTCTTTGGTCTGTATTTCTGATGTTATCTTTCATCAGTTGCATCCTATTTAATTTGTTAATAAAATGTAAAATATATTTTAATATATTTAAGGTGTGGATTTCAAGTGGACTAGTATTTTCTTGTATTCCTTCCCCTTCCCTTTTTTTCTTTTTCTTTTTCTTTTTCTTTTTCTTTTTCTTTTTCTTTTTCTTTTTCTTTTTCTTTTTCTTTTTCTTTTTCTTTTTCTTTTTCTTTTTCTTTTTCTTTCTTTTTTTTTTCTTTTTCTTTTTCTTTTTCTTTCTTTTTTCTTCTTTTTCTTTTTCTTTTTCCTTTTTTTTCTTTCTCTCTTTCTCTTTCTCTTTCTCTTTCTCTTTCTCTTTCTCTTTCTCTTTTTCTTTCTCTTTCTCTTTCTCTTTCTCTTTCTCTTTCTCTTTCTCTTTCTCTTTCTCTTTCTCTTTTTCTTTTTTTTTCTTTTTCTTTTTCTTTTTCTTTTTCTTTTTTTTTCTTTTTCTTTTTCTTTTTCTTTTTCTTTTTCTTTTTCTTTTTCTTTTTCTTTTTCTTTTTCTTTTTCTTTTTCTTTTTCTTTCTCTTTCTCTTTTTCTTTCTCTTTTTCTTTCTCTTTCTCTTTCTCTTTCTCTTTCTCTTTCTCTTTCTCTTTCTCTTTCTCTTTCTCTTTCTCTTTCTCTTTCTCTTTTTCTTTTTTTCTTTTTCTTTCTCTTCTTTTTCTTTCTCTTTTTCTTTTTCTTTTTCTTTTTCTTTTTCTTTTTCTTTTTCTTTTTCTTTTTCTTTTTCTTTTTCTTTTTTTCTTTTTCTTTTTCTTTTTCTTTTTTTCTTTTTCTTTTTTTTCTTTTTATTTTCTTTTTATTTTCTTTTTCTTTTTCTCTTCATGCAAGACTGCAAAATGAGGCTTTGTTGAGAATTAATAACTGTTTTCAATAGTGACTAATAAAAGATAAGCTTCTATAGTAGGGATTGGTCATCACATTTCGTCATTTTCCTGAAACATTTTTAACAGTTGGCTGTGTGATAGCAGCACCAGAACTCTAAAAGAAATCAAAACAATTTTAATTGCATTAAGAGAAGCAGAGAAGAAGAAAAATAAAATAAAAACAGAAATATATATATTTTTTAAATGATAAGTGGCCAGTTGTTACAGCAGTTACTACTTCATCAGGGATGTGGGATGTTTAGGTGCTGCAGTGATGTATGCCATTATAAGAACTAGAAACTGGAAAGCTAGCTAGACAAAATTAAAATAATATATGACCTGACTTCAGTGGCAGCAAGATTAGATCTTAAGTCAGTAGGTATCTGATTAGAATTTTTGTTAAGAGCTGTGTTTTTAAAATTTACGTTTTAATTTATGTTAATTGCTTCTTCATACTGTTTGCTATTTAAAGGTGATTGTGAATAAGGTTATCAGATTTAAGTTTAGTATTAAGGGTCAGTTTGCAAAAAGCCAGCCAGACCACTTTTAGATTTTGATTCCAAAGAGAAAGCAGCATTAGCCTTCTCTTCTTCTCAGTATTAGCAAGATATGAAGACTAAAATCTAGTGCACCTAATTTGGCAGAAGGACAATCAAGGCCAACTAAAGTGTCTAAATTTTTAGTACAGCTAATCAAGATATATATATGAATTCTGTATACCTTCAAATAGAAATCCAGGACATCTTAGTTAGCTGCTTGCCTCTTTACTTTATACACATATTTAAGCTTGACCACCAAAGGATGACAGTTTATATCTAATCTCTCTTAATGTAGTTTGGATGTCGTTCAGATGGTTAGGCAGAGCTAGGCATATATATCCCAATGCAGATAGGATTACATGGACGGATTCCCACTTTCATTTTACAGTTCAGTGGCTATCAGACTAGCCTAGAATGGGTGGTGGTGGTGGAAATTAGCACTGAAACACAGAAGATCTACTGAGCTGATATTTATGTTTTAAATGTGTCATACTTCAAAGAGAAATTGATCAGAAACATCTGCTACAGAGCACTCAGTGGAGTGTTTAATGGCTAACACATCCAACTGAGTCTGAATACTTTGTAAATCCCAATAAATGGCTCTGGACAGTGAAATGTTTAAACACTTATGTATTCCTAAGGATAGTCAATACCTAAAACAAACAAACAAACAAACAAACACCTTGTTTAGTTGTGTGGCATGGAAAATGCATCTGTCATAAATTTGTTCTGAAGATGTTGCTCTGGGAGGAGTCATGTTCATCTACTAAGGTAGGCAGGACATCACTACTTAGAAACATGATGAAATTAAGAGGTCCTTCAGAGCTTATCTCCTTGATCTCCACAAACTCATTATAAAACAAAAATGATATACTGTTACTACAACTGTATTGTTGAGAAAGTCATGGTGGAAGTTCAAGCACAGCACTCAGCCAATGTTAACTTAATTGCCTTGCATAATTTTGCTCTTGTCAACAAGAACTCTCAGAAGCACTGCCAAAGCCCCAATCAGGGGATATCAACTTCAAGGGAAAAATTTCAATGGGAAATATGATTGGAATAGTGTTTGGCTTCCTTAGTGGAGAACAGTCTTCTAAAACTCTCTTTAGATTTTGAATGTAGCATTTAATTTCAGTTTTATACCATAAAAATACCACTCTCTTGAACTGCAACAGTATTCTCAGATCATCAAACATTTTACATGAAAAAACATGCACATAATAATGTCTTAAGGATGTGTGGGCTTCAGATGGAATCCAGAAGAGACCCAGGCTGAATCATATAGGTGCTAATGCATCTGGTTTGTCTTAGTTCAGTGAAAATATCCTCTAGGCATTGTTGATGAAAAGTAGATATTGCTGCATGAGCTCTGACCAAGGAATTGGTCACTGACCTTCTTATATTATGCAGTATAGACATCTTTCTTTGAGCTCAGTCAGGATTTAGTATTAGTAAGCATGAACTCCATTTTCATATTTAAGTCAAGTAAACTTGTCAACTCACATGTTCCTGCAGAATTCTGTGTAGAGAAAGTCTTTATGATAAGATTACCTCTTTGCTTCTCCAGAGAGGAAAGTGTTTATTTTCCAATGGATAATGATTTCTTAATAGATTGGTTAAGTTTAAGACATGGTGGTTAGTGTGCTGGAGGGCTTTTAGAATTTCTAGAGATTAGGACAATACAAAACTTGAGGTGATATCAAAGACAAAAGACAAATTTTGAAGAGAGGAAAATATTAGAAGAACCTCAGAAAAGGGATGCGGTTCAGAAGGAAGTGTGATTTGCCAGTAATCTGTAATTGCAACTAGGGGAACTTGCATAACTGATTTGGGTAAGAATCCACAATTCAACAGTTGTGTGCAGAGAAGGGAAGAAAAAGATTTGGGACTGTATCTTACTTTCAGAAAACTATGCATATTTTTAAATTTCTTCCTATCACCTTTGCAACTTGGCTGTACATTATCTGTTTTGGATTCTGTGATAAATATTTTCATTTCTTTATGCACCTCATGAAATAAGGATGCCTTTAATCTTAAAACAGAATAATGCTCCAGCATTCTAAATCTTTGTATGTGGTAACATAATTTGAATCAGTCTGAAATACGCATGCATCACCTAGTATTGCAAAATATTTTTCAAGACAGTACCTGAATGGTGTGAGGATGATTCACAATTTAAACTGCATGGATTAGGAGCTGATGTGATTTAAATCACAAATTACTTCAATGTCTGATGACAATTATTTGATTAAAGTCCTCTAGCTTGTGGAAGGACAAGGAACATGTCTGACATTTGGCAGTCAACAATATAGGTATGGTAGAATAGCAACTTGGTTAATGAAGAATTTTAGATACTGACTAGTCCTTATGATAGCTCAGTAGTGGGTTTAAGGATGTCAGTATCAACAAAAGAGTTAAAGTAGGCATTTAAAAAGCTTTGTGACCTAATATAAGAATGTGTTACATAGTTTGAAGAAAATGAATGCAGATTAACTTAAACATTAATAAAATAGCTGCTATGAATTTACATAACTTTTTCATAATTAATTTAATTATAAATAAAGTGTTCTGGCAATGTAGCATTACTTTCAGAAGGCTCCATGTACCAAATACATTATTCTTAATCTAAATTGACATTTTACAAAGAAACTACTCCAAAGGAATGGTTAATATGGATGATGCCAATGCCTATAACATTTAATTTACTGAAGTCATCCACAGCTGCAATATTCATCTGAGCATACATGCACTTTTTATTCATTTGAGATATTTACTGTAGTGGCAGAAAAAATAAAACCAAAAAAAAAAAAAAAAAAGATTTTCTGAGTACTATGAGTGTATGTACAGAACAGTGCTGGGAATATGCCAGAAGTTACGAAGACTACTTTGATTGTAAAAACACACTTGAAGTGCAAAATATCAAGAGAATGTTGGAAAGAGAATTGGAGTCCATAGGAGAAATGGAGCTGTATATCACAAAATGTACAGAAAATATCTTTCATGTCCTCATATAAGAAACAGTCAAATTGTATTTACAAACAACTAATGCAATCAGGGAGATCTGAATAGTAACATGTTATTTATTTCTTTGTTTTGATAGACCTACTCACAGGGATAAGGCATTCCAGATTTGGATTTACTGCCCTTTGAAACCTCTGAATCATAAATATACAGATATGAGAGAGATGGGGAAAAATAATTATGTTATTACTGTTTTACGGTATTACCATTTAATTCTTTGCTGTGTGAGTTGTGGTGCAAAATAACAATTAATGAAAATATTAATAAGAACTTTACTCGAGGCTATATTGCTCTTTGAACAACTAAGAATGGTTCAGTGGAAGAAAAAGTCCACTCTATTTGTTGTATTTCTTAGCTACCAAGCTTATCTGAGTATAAAAAATGCAGTGGTTCTTTTTCTGCAGCACTTTAGCAGGTAAAGGTTTGTCTCACTGTTCCACAACAGTGGTGATACAAATTGACACATTCATAGTCATGTCATTTAGACAGAAAATTCAGCATAGGTATGCATGTCTATGTCTGTCTCCTCTTGGTTTCATAAGTAGAGAGGTTGTAGAAGACTATCTGCCATTAGTTTGGGGTTCTTCCTTTCAATTATCTGAAACGAAATGAAAATCAGAACAAATGGCTTTAGAAGTCAGTTTTAGAAGTCAGATATCCTTTTAAATATCTTTCCTGATAGTTTAAAGTATTTGATGGCATGTAAGTATACCAGTTAATAATTCTGTGTTTTGTGTCCTTTATCCTCCATTATGATAGAGGTGTTTTTTGGTCAACGAACAGCATAAATTTTTCACTTATCAAGTAATATTTTAGTAATTCTACATTCCAGTTTGCCGTCTTATACTTTTAATGACAGCGTATTTTAAATCTGGGTATCATTTTAGCCATAGGTATAGTTTTTCTTTGTCCACTGCTTGAAATCACATCAATCTGTTTCCTCCCATGACATCATCAAATTGTGAATTAAAATGTCTTCAGAAACCTGGATTCTGCAGGACTGAGAAAGGCCAGAAGAGTCACTATATATAAAAGGACAATTTTTTCATGGATGAAGATGGTTATGAGAAGATAAAATAATAATAATAATAATAATAATAATAATAATAATAATAATAATAATAATAATTAGTAATAAAAAAGTGGTGTTAATAGGGGGAAAGCCCTGCTAAGGAACTTCTGACAATCTATCCTTCCTGAAGAGTGGCCAGCCTTGTAATTGCTACTAGGGAATGGCAGTGGAACTGAACAGACAGTAGAAATGGAAAAGAGTAGACATAGTAGAAATAGATGGCCTCAAGTGGAGGATGAGAAAGGAGAGGGAAGAAAGCAAACAGAAGCTGAGACCCATGTGTTTGGTGTTTTGTTTTTGCTTTTGTTTGTTTTCCATAAGAGTACTGAAGGTTGATGTAGTTAAACACAGTTAAATATGCACTTTGTATTTTCCCAATGTTATTTTTACCTGTACAAGTATTTTTATTTTATGTGTATGTGTGTATATATATATATATATATATACATATATATAATATATATATATTTTTTTTTTTCCCAGAAATGTTGCATTTTTACTAATAGATTTTTTAGCTTCAAGAAGGTCTCTGTGGCGCAATGGGTTAGCGCATTCGGCTGTTAACCGAAAGGTTGGTGGTTCAAGCCCACCCAGGGACGTAGGTGTTTGTGTAAGGTTGGTAGTCTTTTGAGGTCCCTTAATGATCTGTGTTATTCCATGATATCTGCTTAGATAATCTCTTTCTTCTGATTTATAGAAAAAATTGACATGTGCAATGTTTCGAGAAATATTGAGTGTTACATACCGTGTTTCTAAAATACTGAATGCAATCTGGCAAGTATAAATATTATAGCAGATTCATCTTATAGTTTAAATTTATGTTATTTCATCGTATTGCTTAAACAAGTTCATCCATGAACCCAGTGATTAACAAAAAGAAGTATCCTATGCATCTGAAGCACGGATCAAAGCATTTCCCCAGACTGATACATGTATGGTACATTCAAGGTCTTGTTAAGAGCGAAAATTGAACATATATACGGATTAATTGTGAGCCTTATCAAAATCTTACTGATGCAACCAAAGTACAGCAAATGGTTACCAGGGTCACAAAATAGTACTCTTAAACTTGTTATAGAAGAAAACTTTTATCTACTCCTTTTCTCTGTTGTTATGCCCACCATTCCAGTGTCCTGAGTCCTAAGGTTGACACTTCTTCTGTTGGAGAGGTGACAGGTATCACAATCAGTAAAGGCATCCAGAGCTCTAGATGGGAGATTAATGCTGCTGAGGGATGGGGGTCACTGCTTCCTCAGTGATGCGCCTGCTTATTGCCATCCTTATATCTTTTCTGTTGCCATCTGCCTCCTACTCATGGTATCCCAGAAGAAGATTGAAAGTTGCCCAGCAGAGCCATTAACCTCAGCTAACACACTGCTGTGTGTTGAATGCAGTACCCCCTCACAGCTAGGAAAAGCTCAGAGAAGCCCTGACACCCTGCAGGGTCACATAAATATAAAGCCTATGGCCTTCTACTGGTAAAGGCAAACATCACATTTACTGAGCTACATTCAGGTCTCCATCTCTTTCCCTTTTTCTCTCCTTCCCTCTCTTCCTCTCTTTCGCTTGCTGTCTCCTTCAGTCTTCCTTCTTCCCTCTTTCCCTTCTCCTCCATCTCCTTCTCTTACTCCTTCTTCCTTCTTTCTCTTTGACACCTTTCTTCTTGTGGTTGTGGTGGTGGGTTTCGTTGTTGTTGTTGTTGTTGTTGTTGTTGTTGTTGTTGTTGTTGTTGTTGTTCTTCTTCTTCTTCTTCTTCTTCTTCTTCTTCTTCTCCTTCTCCTTCTTCTCCTTCTCCTCTTCCTCTTCTTCTTCCTCTCTTCTTCTTCTTCTTCTTCTCCTTCTCCTTCTCCTTCTTCCTCTTCCTCTTCCTCTTCCTCTTCCTCTTCCTCTTCCTCTTCCTCTTCCTCTTCCTCTTCCTCTTCCTCTTCTCTTCTCCTTCTTCTCCTTCTCCTTCTCCTTCTCCTTCTCCTTCTCCTTCTCCTTCTCCTTCTCCTTCTCCTTTTCCTTCTTCCTCTTCCTCTTCCTCTTCCTCTTCCTCTTCCTCTTCCTCTTCCTCTTCCTCTTCCTCTTCCTCTTCCTCTTCGT